>NC_142250.1:183719-326950 GCF_052056855.1 Sturnus vulgaris
TATAGAAAAGATTGGAAGACATTTGGGAGATCATTTCCAGCTCTTCCTGAAGTCTGATCTTAAGCAGACTGGGCCATACGTCATTCATCGCTATCCTATGTATTTCAGATAGAAATGATCATAAAAATACAATCTATTTCTATTACAAATAATAAACACAAGAATTATGAACACTTCCACATGAAACTCTTCCACACCAAACTGTTTCTCTGGAGTGTTTTGTCACACTATGGACCTCTTTCTAAGGTGACATCAATAGCCTACCACGCAGAAGGCATTGCAGGTGGGAGCACAGGAAGAACAGACTAATCCCAAGGAGTGATGAAGATATATGTCATCAAATAAAAGAAACGTACATCCACGTGCTCCACTTCTTCTTCAAACCTACATTTTCGTTTCTCAGTCATCTGAAGCATGTTGGAGTGCACAACTTCAGCATCTTCTGCTGTGCAAATGTTCACATCCAACAGGGTCATCTGAAGGAAAAGAAGAACAAATTATTGACATGCACAGAAGAAATACTGTGTGGCTTTCAGAGAGCCTGGCTAAACGTAGTGTTTCTTTTCTTGTGATGGACAGAGATAGATTCAGCCTCCCACATGCCATATTAGATTACTAAACAATACCATCTGGTTGGACACAAAGGGAGAAATTGAGGCAGAGGTGGAATTTCTTTCCCAAGATAAGACAGATTTAGCACAAGGGCTGAGGCTCCTTGCATCTTCCACATTCATGTAGGACAGCACTCCCTTCATTACTGGCATTTGTTACGGCTTTTCCACATTTCAAGCACAAATACCAACTACTACTGTGAAACCAAACGGATGGCTTACTTTTTGAACAGAGTAAGGCGGAGGTTAAAAAGAAATTCCACTTGTTATCTCACTGTCTGGTGCATCTTTACTCTCTCTAATGACACATTGGACCACGGCTATCACAGCCAAAAGCTGTGGCACTCAACTTGCACATCTGCCCTTTCTCCTGACATTTGCCCTCGACCAGCTCATACTGGATGCTCATTTTCTCCACGCACTCCACATTAGGGCTGTCTGAATGATACGGAACAGACCACAGTCAAAATTCCCATCTTTCACAGTGCAGTGTGACATGGAAACATGACAGAGGCCATGTGCTGAATCTCAGCACACGGAACAGATGCCAGCAGTGCCTACAGACACCAGACATTACCAGCCAAAGAAATCAAGACATTTTCATACACAGCTGTTTCTCATTATGCTTCAAAGTAGCAAGGTACTTAACAATCGCTACCAACTTCTTTGCTACCATACAGGCTACAAACATCCCAACTGGATGTGCTCTGGAGCAAGAGAAGGCAGACACAGAGCGGGAAGGCATGCTGCAAGGACACAGAGAAAGGAAGTATCTCCAATACTTCCCCTCTTCTTCTCATACTTCCCCTCTTCTTCTCCAGGAGTTAAAAAGGAGTATTTTTGTATGACTGAGAAGGGATCCACGTCAAAATTAACATTTGATTTCCCCCAGATTCATTCTAACCGAGCCAGTTCCTGCTAGATCTCCCCATGCACAGGTGTTTGTACTGGCCAAAGGAAAGCCATGCCACAGGCAGCTTCTTTGGCTCTTACTGCCACCTCCAAGCAACTGAGAAGGTATGTGGCAACACACGGAACAAAGAATAGAGCAAACATGCACTCTCAAAGCAACCGTCTGCCTCATCGTTGCCCAGGAGAAAAGAAAATATTGCTTGAATTCCAGACTGTTCTTAGGATTTCCCGACCTACCTAGACTTTTGTTTCAATTCTCCAGAGTTCTGCACCATTCGTTTCCATCAGATTTGGCACGTGTTGGAGGCAACAGGGTGCTATCAAAGCAGGAAACAAGAGTCAGGTATCCTAAAATACAAACCAGTCAGTACTTCAAATATAAAATTATGAATCCGAATATCCATACTACTGGGCGTTCTTTTATTTACAGCCATCTTGGCAATGAAAATAAACCTGAGATTGTTGTTGTTCAAGGCCAACTGTTTACTGCCCGATAAGGAACTAACTGTCATCTACCTGGTTCCTACATCCACCGTAAAAAACCTCCCTGTAAAGATCGTAATGCATTGCACCCACACCAATGTGTCTTGTGTTCAGGATGGATATTCAAACGTAGCAACGTTAGATTTCTATCCAGACTCCTCTCTTCATTTATTCCGCAAATAAAATCCCACGCCATGGAGAAAAAAATGCCTTGACAAAAACACCAAGTTCTAGCTCTCCACCCCTCTTTGCCCATTTCTGCTATGTTTCGAGATTTACTTCTGCATTCCTCCATTTTTAGAGCCTGATCGCCACCTATTAAGTGTAGCTGGGGCACTGAAAATCAAGAATGCATTTTTTCCATTCAAAAGAGCTGTACAGAAATAGATGTAGACCCTGCCTTACTGCTGCATTTAGCAATCACACATTGACAGGAAGCAAAGTGCATTTTGTAGCCAAGTCCTTCATTAACTCCAGCAACAATTGTTTTCCTTTATGCTATACCCTCTTTTGCCATACCCGATATATTGCAAAACCTTCAGTCTCTCTTCACTGAGTACCATCTGCTCCTTTATCAACTTTTCCATTTCCATATTCACAGTTGGGGGATTCTGTATTTCTTCACTTGCCATAAATTCTCTGCAGGATGGAAAGTAGATATGTAGAATGGAATCACATGATATATGTGATATCATACGTGGTATCACGTAGAAAGAAAAAATGATCAAGTATTACTTTAACAGAAACCAAAAGTGAACACTAGCCTCTTGGTGTTGCTCATTGTCCAAAAGAAGACTGCCAAATTTCTGACCTGAAACTCTGAACTCCACACTTCTTTTGCATGAGCTTCCAGTCCCTTGCCATTTCAGTTGATGCCATTTTTCTTTCTCAAGCTCTGATTTCATTCGATTCAAGAGTAGCTTGGCAGTTGCCCTCTCATTATCCAGCAGTGCTCCGTTTATATTCTGTGTATTAAAAAACAAAACCAGAAGTAGAAGCAGCATACAACATGCAAAAACAAACCAAAAATTGTCTCTTCTACAGAAAATGAGGGGAGAAAAAAACACAAATGATAACCAATACCCCGTCAAGTAGAAATTTCTTCTATATTTCAGTGATTGATAGGCAGAAAAAATGAATTTCATCTGGGGAAAGAAAGACATTCTAGGAATATTCAGACTGCTATCTTGCCCCAGGTAAAACATTTACCATGGCCTTAGCGTTAATGAGCTTGTGAACATCAGCTGCCAAGAGGAAGGACATTTCCTCCAGTTTCACACAATACTTGGTCAGTACATCTGCTATCTGTGCAATCAAAGAATACAGAAAAGCAACAACAATGAAAAGTAGAACTCAAATATCAATTTCCCAAGTTAAAATCTACATGAACAAGACAATTTTTCCATTCAAGTGAATTCGATTTAATTAATTCATTAACTACATAAGTAGCATTCTCACGTTCAAGAGTAGAATTCAAAGAATCGACGTTGCTTCTTCTGAGACATTGAAGCCTGAGTAGATCCCAACTTCAAATCTAGTAGGACGGCATGAAAGCAATACCTGCTACATTTAGTACATGTAAACTACAAAGAACATCTAGAACAGCTCTAAAAGATGCACAAACCCATGAACTTTGAAGGAGACGCTAGCAAGAAATGTGGAAATAGGCTTTATCTGCCCAGTGCTTTTCCCAAAAGCACGGGCACTCCTTGGCGTCAGTGAGAGTCTCTGTCTCATTACTCAGCAGCTGGCTTAGGGTAAAAAAGGATGCATGCAATCACTTCATTCCTGTTCATGACATAAACTTACTGCATCATCATGGAAGCCATTTACTTGGAAATATAGCCTAAAAAATAGGTGTCAGACTGGGTACATATCTAGATTGCTATGAGCAAAACCAATTTCTTTTTAACAGGAAAGCCATACAATATGCCTGCCATGGCAAATATTAGTCTACTAGCCCTGCACTTCAACGGGCAGTGAGCAGTTCATGACACCAAGTTTACGTTTGGCAAGGAGACAGTCTATTTATTACAAGCCCCTAGTTCTAGAACCAAGAATTCAGGAGTTGCTCATTCCCAATGAAAATCTGTCCATTTCATACCTTTGGGGTTTTATGCTTCTGTTCTTTACCTGTCTTGAGTGTGGCTTTCTTGTGAAGTCACTGATGGGTGTTTTTCCAACACATTTCTGCTGATTACACGGTAATTGCGTGGCATCAGCAGACATCTCTGAATGTCTCTTGAAAGTATGCTTTTTACTCTTCCTAGAGGACCTTGTCTTCTTCTTTCCTTCACCCAAAAGGTGGGCTAAGTGAGCCTTCAAAGAACCATCATCTCAACAATTAGAATTCTTTCAAACCTACTGAATGGAGAACAGAGACAAAAAAATTTTAAAAAGACTAGTACGCGAAAGACAACAGAAGAGAAAGGTAAAATAATGAATCCTACATGCCACGTGCATAACTCTCTTCATTCAAGGCTATTTTCAAAATGAGAAAAAAAAAAAAAAAAGATCATCTTTTCCTCAGAGAGGAAAAGTGGAGTAACTGGATTGTGTTGCCTTGCCTACAGTTACCAGAAAAGTCAACAGCTGAGTTGAAAACTCCTGAAGCTGGCTAACTACACCTCTAAATGTTTTACTACTGTGTTATGATTCTGTCTTCAGTTAATAGAACCCGATATACAACAAAGAGATGGGAGCACATGGAGATGCATTGGAGAGCCTACGCTGGAGGTAACACATTCATTTTTTACTCAAACAAATCCAAATTAGAAATGTTGAAAATTACCTGGGGCCATTTCAACAGCCAGCAAACTGACTAACACAACCAATCTTTGGCTTCTATTCAATCCTTTGCTTGTTTTACCTGGACCTTGAAGATCTGTCTGCAGCCTTCCTCTCTGCAAATATATCACACTCGTCCTATTGAGAACCCATGGCTCATCACAGCTGCTTCGCCACGCCTGCTTCCAGAAGAACTGGCAACTACAAGCTGGGAGCCAAGAGATACAACACTTCACTTGGAAAAGGGCCTTCCATGAATCCTAGAATCCCAGAATGGTTTGGACTGGAAGCGACCTTAGAGACAAATTATCTTCTTCCCACATCCTGACACGGGCAGGGACACTTTTCCACTAGTCCAGGTTGCTCCATGTCCGCTCCAGCCTGGCCCTGGACGCTTCCTGCCATGGGGCTCCTACACAGCCTCTTTGAGCAACATGTGCCTCAGCACCCACCCAAGGAAGAATTCCTTTCCAATATCCCATCTATCCCAGCCCTCTGGCAGTTTGAAGCTATTCCCCCTTGTCCTGCGAGTCCAGACCCTTTTCCAAAGTCCCTCCCCAGCTATCTTGGAGCCCCAGCAGGCACTGCAAAGGGCTCGAAGATCTCCCTGGAGCCTTCTGTTCTCCAGATTGGACACCCTCAGCTCTCCCAGACTGTCCTAGAGCAAAGAAGCTCCACCTTTCAAAGCACCTTAGACGCCTCCTACCGGCCAAACTCGATGGCAACGCTGGCCTTCCGGGCCCTATGGATATCGCTTCCGGTGTCGCTCGGGGTCACTCCCGGCTCTCTTCCCGCCCCCCATGGGGCCCTCAGGCGATGCCGCTCCTACGCCACTTCTGCCGCTGTCAGACCAACGGGGGGGCGGGGGGCCAGCCCAGACTCATCCACAATCCACACTGTCCTCGGCGGCTGCTGCGGGCTCATGGAGGCCCACACACCCGGAAGCAGAGCTCCGAACACAGAGGATCATAGCCCCACATTTGTGTTCGTCTCTGCACAAGGCAGGCCAGTCTTGCCATGCCCGGACTTTTCAGTTCAGCACGAGAATGAGACTACACCTGCGCCATGGGGGAGGAAACCTCTAAAGACTCCCTCATACGTGGTCGCTCAACTTAATGCCTAGGCACTTGCCATTCCTAAGGCTACACTAAAGCCTTTTTTACCTTGCGGGTAAGAAATGCCGTTGTTCTCGTGTGCAGCTAAAGGCGCAGCACAGGCAGGCCGGGGCAAAAGCTGGGGCAGAGCCCTTCCTCACTCCTTCGCTGTGCTGTACTCCATGCAGCTAGAGCGAAGCGAGAAGGACGCGAGGAAGAAAAAGGCGTTCTTAAAGTAGCACCCTGGCAGCAGCCCTGAAAAGGCGCATAACACACGGCGTCTCGCTGCCCTCCGTTCTACATACTCGCGGCTCCCTCTGCCGACTTGCAAAAGTTGCTACCAGAGCAGAGGCGGCCAGATTGAAGAGGCAGTGCCTAGGTTCACCTTCTCCTTACTGCACGTAAGCCACGTCCAGCTCCTCGCTGCACTCTGGATTTCCCTTCTCCGAGGCACTTACAGTGGTGCTGTGTGCAACTCGGCGCCTAGAAGCGACCGCCAATGCTTTCACAGCGGGCTGCAAGGGAACCAAGGAGCAGCACAAGCAGCAGTGCTTCAGCTTGCTCCTTCCGACTGCTAAGGGCACTTGGGAAGGCAAGCGAGAGTCAACCACCTTCCTCTCCTAGTAGCCTGTAACGTGGTGCACACAAGCACGGGACTAGTGCCGCTTCGTTCACCGCCCTCGCCCAAGCGTGGAGCCGCTTTCACTTGCCGGCGGCCAGAAGCCGCTGCAAGGGCGCCACACAACCACAAGTGCGCCGGCAGCCAAGAGCTAGAGAACGCTGCTTCTGCCCAAGCCCGCCTAGGGCGTGCACCTTTGTTCTCAGAGCTCCGTGCAACAGTCTGCCTCTCTCGCACTTCGAATGGAAAACGAAAGCTTTTCGCCTACGCCCGTCACAGAGATCCGTTGCCAGGACGAGAATGCCTTGTGGCCGGAGCTCGCCCCCGCCGCGAGGAAGCTGCTATTAGCACCGCGTTGCAGGGACACGTCTCGCTTCTTGACTACGTGCTCAGCGCTCTCCGAATTCGCCGCTAGCTCCACGGTCTTTCTCAGCTGCGAGTAGCAGCGCTCGCAGTACATAGAGCTTCGCAAGGACCGAAGACCCGGAGGGAAGTATCGCACTCGAAAATGTGCCAGGATAGAGACGTTCTACACTGAGTAGAGACACAGACAGACAGAGAGTTCTACACTGCCCCTTCTCGTCGGCCATCTTGTGCTCTGCTGCCTCTGCTGTGACGAATAGGTCCTTGAAAGGCGAGCGACAGCGGCTCTCCAGGCACTGAAGAGAGTTCCCTAGGGACTTTTCGATGTAAAACTTTTTCCACCTCCAAAAATACATGGGTAAGTCCTAAAAGTTTTGGTTTTCTTAAGAATAGTTTCGCCCAAGTTTTGCTGTTCTAAACACCCATGGTTTCAGTCTTCACTTAACTGCTTGTTTCTGTCTTTTTGGCTAGTGGCAATCTAATTCTAAGGTAACTAGATGTGTTGGAAATCCATAAATTACATCTCAAGTTAGGTGGGATAATTGGCTCGGAAGAAAATGGAATTGAGAATTTGGAAAGAATCCAGAGTGAGCTGATGTCACAATCCGAGATTCCCTTGGGTTCCAAATCCTTTCGTTTGTGTTTTTGTGGGCTTTTTGAAGGCGGTGTACAGTTGAAGCCATGATTTAGCTGCGGTGAGACCTGCTCTGCTGTAAAAGCATTATTTTCTCAGTGAGCATGGACAACAGTTAGAGTGTCGTCTTTTAAGATTCCCTGCACTCCACTTATGGTGGCAAAAGCAGTGCCTTGACTGTAATCATAAAAGTGATTACAGCTTCATTGCTTTGACATCATGTAGGATGCTTCCTCCATCTGCTGTGGTCAGCATTAAGTAACAGATTTCTCAGTTTCTAGGAAGAGTCTAGCAAACAATCACCTTGCTCCTTCTCTTGCATTTATTCATCACTGCTATGCTGCTATACAGACAGGTAGTCTGTTTATGATTCAACAATTCAATGGGACATCAAGTAAATAACAAAGCAAAACTAACTACCGAAAGCACTATAAGGGCCAGAGATTAGCTTGGATCAAAACAGGTATTCTCCTAGCATTGTTTACAAACGAGTCAGCATGTGAAACAGAAGGCACAATGTAGTTTGTGCCTTGTTTTGGGCATGCCCGGAAGAAGGAAATTCTGATTTCACATACGGGAAAAGAAATGTTGACATTTGAATGAGATTGTTCATACTCCAGTAAAGGTTGCTTTGAAAGGTTGTGGAAGTCCTGTTAGGAAACATGGCTTTACAAGTCCTTTCCACCAGGAGACAACAGCTGCAGAACATCTGGGTGTGCCAGTGTTGAGAGCACCAGCAAAGATCAAAGTGGAGAAGTTGGTGAACAATGGCAGTGGCCTGGCGGAGGGCAAGTGGGGTGCTGGCTGTGGGACCAGGGGAGTCCTGACTGATTTAGGAGGCGTGTGATGGTCTGTGCCAGCAAGCAGAATAGTGCTGTGGCCTTGGCACACTGCTAATACTGGAATTCAGTGGGGTCACTGGGCAGGCTGAGTGTGTGAGCTGCTGGAGGGACCCAGGTTGCCCACATGTAAACATCCAGTCTCCCTCTTGCCAGCCACAGAAAGGAGCAGGATGTGGCTGCTGGCGATGCCTGTCACGTATATGTAGTGTATATGTGTGCTATCCCAGCCTGCTGGGAACACTTCTTCTTTGGGACTGCTTGGGCTGAGGGAGAGAAAGCAGTGGTAGTTTCTGAGGTTTCGAGTTTGCTCGAGTTTCTCAGGCTGTTTCTGGAGCCACCCAGAGTTCTCTTCCTTGAAGCATTTCAAGTCCTGCTAATTTTCAAAATTCAAACAGACACAGCCCTAAGCTAGTTGATCTGACTTCAGAGCTATTCTTACGCTGAGCTGTTGGATGATCTGATCTCCTGAGATGTCTTCCATCTCAGTTTATGACCTGGTTCTTGTGAAAAGTAGGATCTTTTAGCCTGGAGAAGAGAGGTTTCTGGAGAGACAGTATTGTGGCCTTTGAATATGTAAAGAGGGTATAAGACAAATGGAGAAAGACTTTTTAGGAAAGTTTGCAGAGACAGGATAAGGGGCCATGCTTTCAAACTGAGACTAGGTTTAGATTGGCTAAAAGGAAAAACTTTTCTACAATGAAGCTGGTGAGACACTCAAACGGGTGTTCCAGAGAAGTTGTGGATGCCCCATCATTGAGAGTGCTCCTTATCAGTTTGGCTAGTCTTGAGCAATTTGATCTACTGTAAGATCTACCTGGCAAGGAAGTTGGACTAGATGATCTTTAATCACAGACTGTTGTATGATTCCGTGGAAGACAGAATGCAATAAAGTTCATATTTCAGATTTTGGCGCAGACATATTTATTTTTTCTCACTTTATGCATCATTGCAATGACAACTTGTTAGCTTCTGAAATGATTAGCTGAGATTGATTTCCTTCCTTAGTTTCATTTTCTCTGTTATTCCTTCACTCTTGGACTTTTTTTTTCACTAGATTCCCTCTTTCAGTAAACTGCCCTTAAGTATCACTTTGCTCCCCACCTGGCTTTTTTTTTTTTTTTCAATGACACCTTTTCACTGGTTCGTTTTGGGCCTTTGCTGCTTGAAGTCCAGCAGCCTCCTTGTCTGAGCATTACGGAGCTTTCTTTACAGCTTCATCACTATGCAAAAAGCCATAAATTACTGTGTTCCATCTCACATACCATCAAGTATCACACTAATATTCCCTCTGCTGAATAGCTGGTTGGTTTACATAGACCAGCCAAATACCAGGAAATCCAGATGGCAGCAAGAATCTTGTAGACTACTCCCGCTGTTCATTTAAATTCTGGAGAAGTCACGTGAGGTATCACATTCTCTTGAAAGAAGTGTCTATCATCTCGGACATTCTAGAATGGGCTATTAATATTGTCATGAGTTTCTGGCTAGACTTTTTAGTATGCAAATTCAAATTCAAATGATCTGAAATGATAGAACTTCAAGAATTTTTTTTTCCCAGAATCGAAGTATGATGGAGTTCCATAGGGAGAATCTTAATCTTAGTTATTCTATTCCATCTCACATCATGGCTGGGGGAAGGGAGAAGGGAGTATCTTTGGGGGACAATGGGTTCCGGTGTAGTCAGTAAGCTGGGCAGAGGAGCCATCAGGTATTGTCTGTTGTTGGGCGGGGGGGGATTCGTGTGAACTCTTCCTTTCTTGTACCCTGCCACTAGTATTGTTGCTAAAATTGTTTGTTTTCTCATCCAAGTGACAAAATCAGCACACTTAATGAGGGATGAAGAGGGAGCAGCGACCTCAGAACAGGAGGAAGAAGAAGCAGAGCCTGCTGTCCTCCAGAAGAAAAAAACACTACCAGCCAATTTTGCATCATCTGTGAACTTCCTGGGCGTGTACTCTATCCCCTTGTCCAGAACACTGAGCAAGATATTAAACAGGACTGGGCCCAAGACCGAGCCTTGGGGACCAGCTGGATGAACTCTATTTCCCACCACTCTGTGGGCCTGGCCATCACCCAGTTTGTCACCCAGCAAACAGCCCACCCATGCAAACCATAAGCAGACAGTTTCTTCAGGAGAATGATGTGAGACTCATTGCAAAAAGGATCAGGGAGATGCCTAGGAAGAGTCTCAGGTGAATCCAGGAGACTATAGTGGAGGAAGGACGCGAGGAAGAAGAAGGCGTTCTTAAAGTAGCACCCTGGCAGCAGCCCTGAAAGGGCGCATAACACACGGCGTCTCGCTGCCCTCCGTTCTACATACTCGCAGCTCCCTCTGCCGACTTGCAAAAGTTGCTACCAGAGCAGAGGCAGCCAGATTGAAGAGGCAGTGCCTAGGTTCACCTTCTCCTTACTGCACGTAAGCCACGTCCAGCTCCTCGCTGCACTCTGGATTTCCCTTCTCCGCGGCACTTACAGTGGTGCTGTGTGCAACTCGGCGCCTAGAAGCGACCGCCAATGCTTTCACAGCGGGCTGCAAGGGAACCAAGGAGAAGCACAAGCAGCAGTGCTTCAGCTTGCTCCTTCCGACTGCTAAGGGCACTTGGGAAGGCAAGCGAGAGTCAACCACCTTCCTCTCCTAGTAGCCTGTAACGTGGTGCACACAAGCACGGGACTAGTGCCGCTTCGTTCACCGCCCTCGCCCAAGCGTGGAGCCGCTTTCACTTGCCGGCGGCCAGAAGCCACTGCAAGGGCGCCACACAACCACAAGTGCGCCGGCAGCCAAGAGCTAGAGAACGCTGCTTCTGCCCAAGCCCGCCTAGGGCGTGCACCTTTGTTCTCAGAGCTCCGTGCAACAGTCTGCCTCTCTCGCACTTCGAATGGAAAACGAAAGCTTTTCGCCTATGCCCTTCACAGAGATCCGTTGCCAGGACGAGAATGTCTTGTGGCCGGAGCTCGCCCCGGCGGCGAGGAAGCTGCTATTAGCACCGCGTTGCAGGGACACGTCTCGCTTCTTGACTACGTGCTCAGCGCTCTCCGAATTCGCCGCTAGCTCCACGGTCCTTCTCAGCTGCGAGTAGCAGCGCTCGCAGTACACAGAGCTTCGCAAGGCCCGAAGACCCGGAGGGAAGTATCGCACACGAAAATGTGCCAGGACAGAGACGTGTTCTACGTTGTCCCTTCTCGTCATGCAGTTTGTGCCTCTGCTGCTTCTGCTGTAGGTAATCGCTCCTTGAAAGACGAGCGAGAGCGTCCTTCCGGGTGCATTGCACTGAGTCGAGTGCTCGCTCGGGACTTTGCTCTCGGGGCCAAGGCAAGAGGGCGTGCTTGCCCGCAGAACTGAGAACACGCTGTTGGGCAGAGCTGCACCTGACCGCTGGAGTTCAGCTCTCGCCGGACGGCAGAAGGCGAAGAACGAAGCCGCTTGCGAGCGGCGCAGTGCAGCGAAGAGCTCTCCGAATTCGCCGCTAGCTCCACGGTCCTTCTCAGCTGCGAGTAGCAGCGCTCGCAGTACACAGAGCTTCGCAAGGCCCGAAGACCCGGAGGGAAGTATCGCACACGAAAATGTGCCAGGACAGAGACGTGTTCTACGTTGTCCCTTCTCGTCATGCAGTTTGTGCCTCTGCTGCTTCTGCTGTTAGGAATCGCTCCTTGAAAGACGAGCGAGAGCGTCCTTCCGGGTGCATTGCACTGAGTCGAGTGCTCGCTCGGGACTTTGCTCTCGGGGCCAAGGCAAGAGGGCGTGCTTGCCCGCAGAACTGAGAACACGCTGATGGGCAGAGCTGCAACTGACCGCTGGAGTTCAGCTCTCGCCGGACGGCAGAAGGCGAAGAACGAAGCCGCTTGCGAGCGGCGCAGTGCAGCGAAGAGCTCTCCGAATTCGCCGCTAGCTCCACGGTCCTTCTCAGCTGCGAGTAGCAGCGCTCGCAGTACACAGAGCTTCGCAAGGCCCGAAGACCCGGAGGGAAGTATCGCACACGAAAATGTGCCAGGACAGAGACGTGTTCTACGTTGTCCCTTCTCGTCATGCAGTTTGTGCCTCTGCTGCTTCTGCTGTAGGTAATCGCTCCTTGAAAGACGAGCGAGAGCGTCCTTCCGGGTGCATTGCACTGAGTCGAGTGCTCGCTCGGGACTTTGCTCTCGGGGCCAAGGCAAGAGGGCGTGCTTGCCCGCAGAACTGAGAACACGCTGTTGGGCAGAGCTGCAACTGACCGCTGGAGTTCAGCTCTCGCCGGACGGCAGAAGGCGAAGAACGAAGCCGCTTGCGAGCGGCGCAGTGCAGCGAAGAGCTCTCCGAATTCGCCGCTAGCTCCACGGTCCTTCTCAGCTGCGAGTAGCAGCGCTCGCAGTACACAGAGCTTCGCAAGGCCCGAAGACCCGGAGGGAAGTATCGCACACGAAAATGTGCCAGGACAGAGACGTGTTCTACGTTGTCCCTTCTCGTCATGCAGTTTGTGCCTCTGCTGCTTCTGCTGTTAGGAATCGCTCCTTGAAAGACGAGCGAGAGCGTCCTTCCGGGTGCATTGCACTGAGTCGAGTGCTCGCTCGGGACTTTGCTCTCGGGGCCAAGGCAAGAGGGCGTGCTTGCCCGCAGAACTGAGAACACGCTGTTGGGCAGAGCTGCACCTGACCGCTGGAGTTCAGCTCTCGCCGGACGGCAGAAGGCGAAGAACGAAGCCGCTTGCGAGCGGCGCAGTGCAGCGAAGAGCTCTCCGAATTCGCCGCTAGCTCCACGGTCCTTCTCAGCTGCGAGTAGCAGCGCTCGCAGTACACAGAGCTTCGCAAGGCCCGAAGACCCGGAGGGAAGTATCGCACACGAAAATGTGCCAGGACAGAGACGTGTTCTACGTTGTCCCTTCTCGTCATGCAGTTTGTGCCTCTGCTGCTTCTGCTGTTAGGAATCGCTCCTTGAAAGACGAGCGAGAGCGTCCTTCCGGGTGCATTGCACTGAGTCGAGTGCTCGCTCGGGACTTTGCACTCGGGGCCAAGGCAAGAGGGCGTGCTTGCCCGCAGAACTGAGAACACGCTGTTGGGCAGAGCTGCAACTGACCGCTGGAGTTCAGCTCTCGCCGGACGGCAGAAGGCGAAGAACGAAGCCGCTTGCGAGCGGCGCAGTGCAGCGAAGAGCTCTCCGAATTCGCCGCTAGCTCCACGGTCCTTCTCAGCTGCGAGTAGCAGCGCTCGCAGTACACAGAGCTTCGCAAGGCCCGAAGACCCGGAGGGAAGTATCGCACACGAAAATGTGCCAGGACAGAGACGTGTTCTACGTTGTCCTTCTCGTCATGCAGTTTGTGCCTCTGCTGCTTCTGCTGTTAGGAATCGCTCCTTGAAAGACGAGCGAGAGCGTCCTTCCGGGTGCATTGCACTGAGTCGAGTGCTCGCTCGGGACTTTGCACTCGGGGCCAAGGCAAGAGGGCGTGCTTGCCCGCAGAACTGAGAACACGCTGATGGGCAGAGCTGCAACTGACCGCTGGAGTTCAGCTCTCGCCGGACGGCAGAAGGCGAAGAACGAAGCCGCTTGCGAGCGGCGCAGTGCAGCGAAGAGCTCTCCGAATTCGCCGCTAGCTCCACGGTCCTTCTCAGCTGCGAGTAGCAGCGCTCGCAGTACACAAAGCTTCGCAAGGCCCGAAGACCCGGAGGGAAGTATCGCACACGAAAATGTGCCAGGACAGAGACGTGTTCTACGTTGTCCCTTCTCGTCATGCAGTTTGTGCCTCTGCTGCTTCTGCTGTAGGTAATCGCTCCTTGAAAGACGAGCGAGAGCGTCCTTCCGGGTGCATTGCACTGAGTCGAGTGCTCGCTCGGGACTTTGCTCTCGGGGCCAAGGCAAGAGGGCGTGCTTGCCCGCAGAACTGAGAACACGCTGTTGGGCAGAGCTGCACCTGACCGCTGGAGTTCAGCTCTCGCCGGACGGCAGAAGGCGAAGAACGAAGCCGCTTGCGAGCGGCGCAGTGCAGCGAAGAGCTCTCCGAATTCGCCGCTAGCTCCACGGTCCTTCTCAGCTGCGAGTAGCAGCGCTCGCAGTACACAGAGCTTCGCAAGGCCCGAAGACACGGAGGGAAGTATCGCACACGAAAATGTGCCAGGACAGAGACGTGTTCTACGTTGTCCCTTGTCGTCATGCAGTTTGTGCCTCTGCTGCTTCTGCTGTTAGGAATCGCTCCTTGAAAGGCGAGCGAGAGCGTCCTTCCGGGTGCATTGCACTGAGTCGAGTGCTCGCTCGGGACTTTGCTCTCGGGGCCAAGGCAAGAGGGCGTGCTTGCCCGCAGAACTGAGAACACGCTGTTGGGCAGAGCTGCAACTGACCGCTGGAGTTCAGCTCTCGCCGGACGGCAGAAGGCGAAGAACGAAGCCGCTTGCGAGCGGCGCAGTGCAGCGAAGAGCTCTCCGAATTCGCCGCTAGCTCCACGGTCCTTCTCAGCTGCGAGTAGCAGCGCTCGCAGTACACAGAGCTTCGCAAGGCCCGAAGACCCGGAGGGAAGTATCGCACACGAAAATGTGCCAGGACAGAGACGTGTTCTACGTTGTCCCTTCTCGTCATGCAGTTTGTGCCTCTGCTGCTTCTGCTGTTAGGAATCGCTCCTTGAAAGACGAGCGAGAGCGTCCTTCCGGGTGCATTGCACTGAGTCGAGTGCTCGCTCGGGACTTTGCTCTCGGGGCCAAGGCAAGAGGGCGTGCTTGCCCGCAGAACTGAGAACACGCTGTTGGGCAGAGCTGCAACTGACCGCTGGAGTTCAGCTCTCGCCGGACGGCAGAAGGCGAAGAACGAAGCCGCTTGCGAGCGGCGCAGTGCAGCGAAGAGCTCTCCGAATTCGCCGCTAGCTCCACGGTCCTTCTCAGCTGCGAGTAGCAGCGCTCGCAGTACACAGAGCTTCGCAAGGCCCGAAGACCCGGAGGGAAGTATCGCACACGAAAATGTGCCAGGACAGAGACGTGTTCTACGTTGTCCCTTCTCGTCATGCAGTTTGTGCCTCTGCTGCTTCTGCTGTTAGGAATCGCTCCTTGAAAGACGAGCGAGAGCGTCCTTCCGGGTGCATTGCACTGAGTCGAGTGCTCGCTCGGGACTTTGCACTCGGGGCCAAGGCAAGAGGGCGTGCTTGCCCGCAGAACTGAGAACACGCTGTTGGGCAGAGCTGCAACTGACCGCTGGAGTTCAGCTCTCGCCGGACGGCAGAAGGCGAAGAACGAAGCCGCTTGCGAGCGGCGCAGTGCAGCGAAGAGCTCTCCGAATTCGCCGCTAGCTCCACGGTCCTTCTCAGCTGCGAGTAGCAGCGCTCGCAGTACACAGAGCTTCGCAAGGCCCGAAGACCCGGAGGGAAGTATCGCACACGAAAATGTGCCAGGACAGAGACGTGTTCTACGTTGTCCCTTCTCGTCATGCAGTTTGTGCCTCTGCTGCTTCTGCTGTTAGGAATCGCTCCTTGAAAGACGAGCGAGAGCGTCCTTCCGGGTGCATTGCACTGAGTCGAGTGCTCGCTCGGGACTTTGCACTCGGGGCCAAGGCAAGAGGGCGTGCTTGCCCGCAGAACTGAGAACACGCTGTTGGGCAGAGCTGCAACTGACCGCTGGAGTTCAGCTCTCGCCGGACGGCAGAAGGCGAAGAACGAAGCCGCTTGCGAGCGGCGCAGTGCAGCGAAGAGCTCTCCGAATTCGCCGCTAGCTCCACGGTCCTTCTCAGCTGCGAGTAGCAGCGCTCGCAGTACACAGAGCTTCGCAAGGCCCGAAGACACGGAGGGAAGTATCGCACACGAAAATGTGCCAGGACAGAGACGTGTTCTACGTTGTCCCTTCTCGTCATGCAGTTTGTGCCTCTGCTGCTTCTGCTGTTAGGAATCGCTCCTTGAAAGACGAGCGAGAGCGTCCTTCCGGGTGCATTGCACTGAGTCGAGTGCTCGCTCGGGACTTTGCTCTCGGGGCCAAGGCAAGAGGGCGTGCTTGCCCGCAGAACTGAGAACACGCTGTTGGGCAGAGCTGCAACTGACCGCTGGAGTTCAGCTCTCGCCGGACGGCAGAAGGCGAAGAACGAAGCCGCTTGCGAGCGGCGCAGTGCAGCGAAGAGCTCTCCGAATTCGCCGCTAGCTCCACGGTCCTTCTCAGCTGCGAGTAGCAGCGCTCGCAGTACACAGAGCTTCGCAAGGCCCGAAGACCCGGAGGGAAGTATCGCACACGAAAATGTGCCAGGACAGAGACGTGTTCTACGTTGTCCCTTCTCGTCATGCAGTTTGTGCCTCTGCTGCTTCTGCTGTTAGGAATCGCTCCTTGAAAGACGAGCGAGAGCGTCCTTCCGGGTGCATTGCACTGAGTCGAGTGCTCGCTCGGGACTTTGCTCTCGGGGCCAAGGCAAGAGGGCGTGCTTGCCCGCAGAACTGAGAACACGCTGTTGGGCAGAGCTGCAACTGACCGCTGGAGTTCAGCTCTCGCCGGACGGCAGAAGGCGAAGAACGAAGCCGCTTGCGAGCGGCGCAGTGCAGCGAAGAGCTCTCCGAATTCGCCGCTAGCTCCACGGTCCTTCTCAGCTGCGAGTAGCAGCGCTCGCAGTACACAGAGCTTCGCAAGGCCCGAAGACCCGGAGGGAAGTATCGCACACGAAAATGTGCCAGGACAGAGACGTGTTCTACGTTGTCCCTTCTCGTCATGCAGTTTGTGCCTCTGCTGCTTCTGCTGTTAGGAATCGCTCCTTGAAAGACGAGCGAGAGCGTCCTTCCGGGTGCATTGCACTGAGTCGAGTGCTCGCTCGGGACTTTGCACTCGGGGCCAAGGCAAGAGGGCGTGCTTGCCCGCAGAACTGAGAACACGCTGTTGGGCAGAGCTGCAACTGACCGCTGGAGTTCAGCTCTCGCCGGACGGCAGAAGGCGAAGAACGAAGCCGCTTGCGAGCGGCGCAGTGCAGCGAAGAGCTCTCCGAATTCGCCGCTAGCTCCACGGTCCTTCTCAGCTGCGAGTAGCAGCGCTCGCAGTACACAGAGCTTCGCAAGGCCCGAAGACCCGGAGGGAAGTATCGCACACGAAAATGTGCCAGGACAGAGACGTGTTCTACGTTGTCCTTCTCGTCATGCAGTTTGTGCCTCTGCTGCTTCTGCTGTTAGGAATCGCTCCTTGAAAGACGAGCGAGAGCGTCCTTCCGGGTGCATTGCACTGAGTCGAGTGCTCGCTCGGGACTTTGCTCTCGGGGCCAAGGCAAGAGGGCGTGCTTGCCCGCAGAACTGAGAACACGCTGTTGGGCAGAGCTGCAACTGACCGCTGGAGTTCAGCTCTCGCCGGACGGCAGAAGGCGAAGAACGAAGCCGCTTGCGAGCGGCGCAGTGCAGCGAAGAGCTCTCCGAATTCGCCGCTAGCTCCACGGTCCTTCTCAGCTGCGAGTAGCAGCGCTCGCAGTACACAGAGCTTCGCAAGGCCCGAAGACCCGGAGGGAAGTATCGCACACGAAAATGTGCCAGGACAGAGACGTGTTCTACGTTGTCCTTCTCGTCATGCAGTTTGTGCCTCTGCTGCTTCTGCTGTTAGGAATCGCTCCTTGAAAGACGAGCGAGAGCGTCCTTCCGGGTGCATTGCACTGAGTCGAGTGCTCGCTCGGGACTTTGCTCTCGGGGCCAAGGCAAGAGGGCGTGCTTGCCCGCAGAACTGAGAACACGCTGTTGGGCAGAGCTGCAACTGACCGCTGGAGTTCAGCTCTCGCCGGACGGCAGAAGGCGAAGAACGAAGCCGCTTGCGAGCGGCGCAGTGCAGCGAAGAGCTCTCCGAATTCGCCGCTAGCTCCACGGTCCTTCTCAGCTGCGAGTAGCAGCGCTCGCAGTACACAGAGCTTCGCAAGGCCCGAAGACACGGAGGGAAGTATCGCACACGAAAATGTGCCAGGACAGAGACGTGTTCTACGTTGTCCCTTCTCGTCATGCAGTTTGTGCCTCTGCTGCTTCTGCTGTTAGGAATCGCTCCTTGAAAGACGAGCGAGAGCGTCCTTCCGGGTGCATTGCACTGAGTCGAGTGCTCGCTCGGGACTTTGCTCTCGGGGCCAAGGCAAGAGGGCGTGCTTGCCCGCAGAACTGAGAACACGCTGTTGGGCAGAGCTGCAACTGACCGCTGGAGTTCAGCTCTCGCCGGACGGCAGAAGGCGAAGAACGAAGCCGCTTGCGAGCGGCGCAGTGCAGCGAAGAGCTCTCCGAATTCGCCGCTAGCTCCACGGTCCTTCTCAGCTGCGAGTAGCAGCGCTCGCAGTACACAGAGCTTCGCAAGGCCCGAAGACCCGGAGGGAAGTATCGCACACGAAAATGTGCCAGGACAGAGACGTGTTCTACGTTGTCCTTCTCGTCATGCAGTTTGTGCCTCTGCTGCTTCTGCTGTTAGGAATCGCTCCTTGAAAGACGAGCGAGAGCGTCCTTCCGGGTGCATTGCACTGAGTCGAGTGCTCGCTCGGGACTTTGCACTCGGGGCCAAGGCAAGAGGGCGTGCTTGCCCGCAGAACTGAGAACACGCTGTTGGGCAGAGCTGCAACTGACCGCTGGAGTTCAGCTCTCGCCGGACGGCAGAAGGCGAAGAACGAAGCCGCTTGCGAGCGGCGCAGTGCAGCGAAGAGCTCTCCGAATTCGCCGCTAGCTCCACGGTCCTTCTCAGCTGCGAGTAGCAGCGCTCGCAGTACACAGAGCTTCGCAAGGCCCGAAGACCCGGAGGGAAGTATCGCACACGAAAATGTGCCAGGACAGAGACGTGTTCTACGTTGTCCCTTCTCGTCATGCAGTTTGTGCCTCTGCTGCTTCTGCTGTTAGGAATCGCTCCTTGAAAGACGAGCGAGAGCGTCCTTCCGGGTGCATTGCACTGAGTCGAGTGCTCGCTCGGGACTTTGCACTCGGGGCCAAGGCAAGAGGGCGTGCTTGCCCGCAGAACTGAGAACACGCTGTTGGGCAGAGCTGCAACTGACCGCTGGAGTTCAGCTCTCGCCGGACGGCAGAAGGCGAAGAACGAAGCCGCTTGCGAGCGGCGCAGTGCAGCGAAGAGCTCTCCGAATTCGCCGCTAGCTCCACGGTCCTTCTCAGCTGCGAGTAGCAGCGCTCGCAGTACACAGAGCTTCGCAAGGCCCGAAGACCCGGAGGGAAGTATCGCACACGAAAATGTGCCAGGACAGAGACGTGTTCTACGTTGTCCTTCTCGTCATGCAGTTTGTGCCTCTGCTGCTTCTGCTGTTAGGAATCGCTCCTTGAAAGACGAGCGAGAGCGTCCTTCCGGGTGCATTGCACTGAGTCGAGTGCTCGCTCGGGACTTTGCACTCGGGGCCAAGGCAAGAGGGCGTGCTTGCCCGCAGAACTGAGAACACGCTGTTGGGCAGAGCTGCAACTGACCGCTGGAGTTCAGCTCTCGCCGGACGGCAGAAGGCGAAGAACGAAGCCGCTTGCGAGCGGCGCAGTGCAGCGAAGAGCTCTCCGAATTCGCCGCTAGCTCCACGGTCCTTCTCAGCTGCGAGTAGCAGCGCTCGCAGTACACAGAGCTTCGCAAGGCCCGAAGACCCGGAGGGAAGTATCGCACACGAAAATGTGCCAGGACAGAGACGTGTTCTACGTTGTCCCTTCTCGTCATGCAGTTTGTGCCTCTGCTGCTTCTGCTGTTAGGAATCGCTCCTTGAAAGACGAGCGAGAGCGTCCTTCCGGGTGCATTGCACTGAGTCGAGTGCTCGCTCGGGACTTTGCTCTCGGGGCCAAGGCAAGAGGGCGTGCTTGCCCGCAGAACTGAGAACACGCTGTTGGGCAGAGCTGCAACTGACCGCTGGAGTTCAGCTCTCGCCGGACGGCAGAAGGCGAAGAACGAAGCCGCTTGCGAGCGGCGCAGTGCAGCGAAGAGCTCTCCGAATTCGCCGCTAGCTCCACGGTCCTTCTCAGCTGCGAGTAGCAGCGCTCGCAGTACACAGAGCTTCGCAAGGCCCGAAGACCCGGAGGGAAGTATCGCACACGAAAATGTGCCAGGACAGAGACGTGTTCTACGTTGTCCCTTCTCGTCATGCAGTTTGTGCCTCTGCTGCTTCTGCTGTTAGGAATCGCTCCTTGAAAGACGAGCGAGAGCGTCCTTCCGGGTGCATTGCACTGAGTCGAGTGCTCGCTCGGGACTTTGCACTCGGGGCCAAGGCAAGAGGGCGTGCTTGCCCGCAGAACTGAGAACACGCTGTTGGGCAGAGCTGCAACTGACCGCTGGAGTTCAGCTCTCGCCGGACGGCAGAAGGCGAAGAACGAAGCCGCTTGCGAGCGGCGCAGTGCAGCGAAGAGCTCTCCGAATTCGCCGCTAGCTCCACGGTCCTTCTCAGCTGCGAGTAGCAGCGCTCGCAGTACACAGAGCTTCGCAAGGCCCGAAGACCCGGAGGGAAGTATCGCACACGAAAATGTGCCAGGACAGAGACGTGTTCTACGTTGTCCTTCTCGTCATGCAGTTTGTGCCTCTGCTGCTTCTGCTGTTAGGAATCGCTCCTTGAAAGACGAGCGAGAGCGTCCTTCCGGGTGCATTGCACTGAGTCGAGTGCTCGCTCGGGACTTTGCACTCGGGGCCAAGGCAAGAGGGCGTGCTTGCCCGCAGAACTGAGAACACGCTGTTGGGCAGAGCTGCAACTGACCGCTGGAGTTCAGCTCTCGCCGGACGGCAGAAGGCGAAGAACGAAGCCGCTTGCGAGCGGCGCAGTGCAGCGAAGAGCTCTCCGAATTCGCCGCTAGCTCCACGGTCCTTCTCAGCTGCGAGTAGCAGCGCTCGCAGTACACAGAGCTTCGCAAGGCCCGAAGACACGGAGGGAAGTATCGCACACGAAAATGTGCCAGGACAGAGACGTGTTCTACGTTGTCCCTTCTCGTCATGCAGTTTGTGCCTCTGCTGCTTCTGCTGTTAGGAATCGCTCCTTGAAAGACGAGCGAGAGCGTCCTTCCGGGTGCATTGCACTGAGTCGAGTGCTCGCTCGGGACTTTGCTCTCGGGGCCAAGGCAAGAGGGCGTGCTTGCCCGCAGAACTGAGAACACGCTGATGGGCAGAGCTGCAACTGACCGCTGGAGTTCAGCTCTCGCCGGACGGCAGAAGGCGAAGAACGAAGCCGCTTGCGAGCGGCGCAGTGCAGCGAAGAGCTCTCCGAATTCGCCGCTAGCTCCACGGTCCTTCTCAGCTGCGAGTAGCAGCGCTCGCAGTACACAGAGCTTCGCAAGGCCCGAAGACCCGGAGGGAAGTATCGCACACGAAAATGTGCCAGGACAGAGACGTGTTCTACGTTGTCCCTTCTCGTCATGCAGTTTGTGCCTCTGCTGCTTCTGCTGTTAGGAATCGCTCCTTGAAAGACGAGCGAGAGCGTCCTTCCGGGTGCATTGCACTGAGTCGAGTGCTCGCTCGGGACTTTGCTCTCGGGGCCAAGGCAAGAGGGCGTGCTTGCCCGCAGAACTGAGAACACGCTGTTGGGCAGAGCTGCACCTGACCGCTGGAGTTCAGCTCTCGCCGGACGGCAGAAGGCGAAGAACGAAGCCGCTTGCGAGCGGCGCAGTGCAGCGAAGAGCTCTCCGAATTCGCCGCTAGCTCCACGGTCCTTCTCAGCTGCGAGTAGCAGCGCTCGCAGTACACAGAGCTTCGCAAGGCCCGAAGACCCGGAGGGAAGTATCGCACACGAAAATGTGCCAGGACAGAGACGTGTTCTACGTTGTCCTTCTCGTCATGCAGTTTGTGCCTCTGCTGCTTCTGCTGTTAGGAATCGCTCCTTGAAAGACGAGCGAGAGCGTCCTTCCGGGTGCATTGCACTGAGTCGAGTGCTCGCTCGGGACTTTGCACTCGGGGCCAAGGCAAGAGGGCGTGCTTGCCCGCAGAACTGAGAACACGCTGTTGGGCAGAGCTGCAACTGACCGCTGGAGTTCAGCTCTCGCCGGACGGCAGAAGGCGAAGAACGAAGCCGCTTGCGAGCGGCGCAGTGCAGCGAAGAGCTCTCCGAATTCGCCGCTAGCTCCACGGTCCTTCTCAGCTGCGAGTAGCAGCGCTCGCAGTACACAGAGCTTCGCAAGGCCCGAAGACCCGGAGGGAAGTATCGCACACGAAAATGTGCCAGGACAGAGACGTGTTCTACGTTGTCCCTTCTCGTCATGCAGTTTGTGCCTCTGCTGCTTCTGCTGTTAGGAATCGCTCCTTGAAAGACGAGCGAGAGCGTCCTTCCGGGTGCATTGCACTGAGTCGAGTGCTCGCTCGGGACTTTGCTCTCGGGGCCAAGGCAAGAGGGCGTGCTTGCCCGCAGAACTGAGAACACGCTGTTGGGCAGAGCTGCACCTGACCGCTGGAGTTCAGCTCTCGCCGGACGGCAGAAGGCGAAGAACGAAGCCGCTTGCGAGCGGCGCAGTGCAGCGAAGAGCTCTCCGAATTCGCCGCTAGCTCCACGGTCCTTCTCAGCTGCGAGTAGCAGCGCTCGCAGTACACAGAGCTTCGCAAGGCCCGAAGACCCGGAGGGAAGTATCGCACACGAAAATGTGCCAGGACAGAGACGTGTTCTACGTTGTCCCTTCTCGTCATGCAGTTTGTGCCTCTGCTGCTTCTGCTGTTAGGAATCGCTCCTTGAAAGACGAGCGAGAGCGTCCTTCCGGGTGCATTGCACTGAGTCGAGTGCTCGCTCGGGACTTTGCTCTCGGGGCCAAGGCAAGAGGGCGTGCTTGCCCGCAGAACTGAGAACACGCTGTTGGGCAGAGCTGCAACTGACCGCTGGAGTTCAGCTCTCGCCGGACGGCAGAAGGCGAAGAACGAAGCCGCTTGCGAGCGGCGCAGTGCAGCGAAGAGCTCTCCGAATTCGCCGCTAGCTCCACGGTCCTTCTCAGCTGCGAGTAGCAGCGCTCGCAGTACACAGAGCTTCGCAAGGCCCGAAGACCCGGAGGGAAGTATCGCACACGAAAATGTGGCAGGACAGAGACGTGTTCTACATTTTCCCTTCTCGTCATGCAGTTTGTGCCTCTGCTGCTTCTGCTGTTAGGAATCGCTCCTTGAAAGACGAGCGAGAGCGTCCTTCCGGGTGCATTGCACTGAGTCGAGTGCTCGCTCGGGACTTTGCTCTCGGGGCCAAGGCAAGAGGGCGTGCTTGCCCGCAGAACTGAGAACACGCTGTTGGGCAGAGCTGCACCTGACCGCTGGAGTTCAGCTCTCGCCGGACGGCAGAAGGCGAAGAACGAAGCCGCTTGCGAGCGGCGCAGTGCAGCGAAGAGCTCTCCGAATTCGCCGCTAGCTCCACGGTCCTTCTCAGCTGCGAGTAGCAGCGCTCGCAGTACACAGAGCTTCGCAAGGCCCGAAGACCCGGAGGGAAGTATCGCACACGAAAATGTGCCAGGACAGAGACGTGTTCTACGTTGTCCCTTCTCGTCATGCAGTTTGTGCCTCTGCTGCTTCTGCTGTTAGGAATCGCTCCTTGAAAGACGAGCGAGAGCGTCCTTCCGGGTGCATTGCACTGAGTCGAGTGCTCGCTCGGGACTTTGCACTCGGGGCCAAGGCAAGAGGGCGTGCTTGCCCGCAGAACTGAGAACACGCTGTTGGGCAGAGCTGCAACTGACCGCTGGAGTTCAGCTCTCGCCGGACGGCAGAAGGCGAAGAACGAAGCCGCTTGCGAGCGGCGCAGTGCAGCGAAGAGCTCTCCGAATTCGCCGCTAGCTCCACGGTCCTTCTCAGCTGCGAGTAGCAGCGCTCGCAGTACACAGAGCTTCGCAAGGCCCGAAGACCCGGAGGGAAGTATCGCACACGAAAATGTGCCAGGACAGAGACGTGTTCTACGTTGTCCCTTCTCGTCATGCAGTTTGTGCCTCTGCTGCTTCTGCTGTTAGGAATCGCTCCTTGAAAGACGAGCGAGAGCGTCCTTCCGGGTGCATTGCACTGAGTCGAGTGCTCGCTCGGGACTTTGCTCTCGGGGCCAAGGCAAGAGGGCGTGCTTGCCCGCAGAACTGAGAACACGCTGTTGGGCAGAGCTGCACCTGACCGCTGGAGTTCAGCTCTCGCCGGACGGCAGAAGGCGAAGAACGAAGCCGCTTGCGAGCGGCGCAGTGCAGCGAAGAGCTCTCCGAATTCGCCGCTAGCTCCACGGTCCTTCTCAGCTGCGAGTAGCAGCGCTCGCAGTACACAGAGCTTCGCAAGGCCCGAAGACCCGGAGGGAAGTATCGCACACGAAAATGTGCCAGGACAGAGACGTGTTCTACGTTGTCCCTTCTCGTCATGCAGTTTGTGCCTCTGCTGCTTCTGCTGTTAGGAATCGCTCCTTGAAAGACGAGCGAGAGCGTCCTTCCGGGTGCATTGCACTGAGTCGAGTGCTCGCTCGGGACTTTGCACTCGGGGCCAAGGCAAGAGGGCGTGCTTGCCCGCAGAACTGAGAACACGCTGTTGGGCAGAGCTGCAACTGACCGCTGGAGTTCAGCTCTCGCCGGACGGCAGAAGGCGAAGAACGAAGCCGCTTGCGAGCGGCGCAGTGCAGCGAAGAGCTCTCCGAATTCGCCGCTAGCTCCACGGTCCTTCTCAGCTGCGAGTAGCAGCGCTCGCAGTACACAGAGCTTCGCAAGGCCCGAAGACCCGGAGGGAAGTATCGCACACGAAAATGTGCCAGGACAGAGACGTGTTCTACGTTGTCCCTTCTCGTCATGCAGTTTGTGCCTCTGCTGCTTCTGCTGTTAGGAATCGCTCCTTGAAAGACGAGCGAGAGCGTCCTTCCGGGTGCATTGCACTGAGTCGAGTGCTCGCTCGGGACTTTGCTCTCGGGGCCAAGGCAAGAGGGCGTGCTTGCCCGCAGAACTGAGAACACGCTGTTGGGCAGAGCTGCAACTGACCGCTGGAGTTCAGCTCTCGCCGGACGGCAGAAGGCGAAGAACGAAGCCGCTTGCGAGCGGCGCAGTGCAGCGAAGAGCTCTCCGAATTCGCCGCTAGCTCCACGGTCCTTCTCAGCTGCGAGTAGCAGCGCTCGCAGTACACAGAGCTTCGCAAGGCCCGAAGACCCGGAGGGAAGTATCGCACACGAAAATGTGCCAGGACAGAGACGTGTTCTACGTTGTCCCTTCTCGTCATGCAGTTTGTGCCTCTGCTGCTTCTGCTGTTAGGAATCGCTCCTTGAAAGACGAGCGAGAGCGTCCTTCCGGGTGCATTGCACTGAGTCGAGTGCTCGCTCGGGACTTTGCTCTCGGGGCCAAGGCAAGAGGGCGTGCTTGCCCGCAGAACTGAGAACACGCTGTTGGGCAGAGCTGCAACTGACCGCTGGAGTTCAGCTCTCGCCGGACGGCAGAAGGCGAAGAACGAAGCCGCTTGCGAGCGGCGCAGTGCAGCGAAGAGCTCTCCGAATTCGCCGCTAGCTCCACGGTCCTTCTCAGCTGCGAGTAGCAGCGCTCGCAGTACACAGAGCTTCGCAAGGCCCGAAGACCCGGAGGGAAGTATCGCACACGAAAATGTGCCAGGACAGAGACGTGTTCTACGTTGTCCCTTCTCGTCATGCAGTTTGTGCCTCTGCTGCTTCTGCTGTTAGGAATCGCTCCTTGAAAGACGAGCGAGAGCGTCCTTCCGGGTGCATTGCACTGAGTCGAGTGCTCGCTCGGGACTTTGCACTCGGGGCCAAGGCAAGAGGGCGTGCTTGCCCGCAGAACTGAGAACACGCTGTTGGGCAGAGCTGCAACTGACCGCTGGAGTTCAGCTCTCGCCGGACGGCAGAAGGCGAAGAACGAAGCCGCTTGCGAGCGGCGCAGTGCAGCGAAGAGCTCTCCGAATTCGCCGCTAGCTCCACGGTCCTTCTCAGCTGCGAGTAGCAGCGCTCGCAGTACACAGAGCTTCGCAAGGCCCGAAGACCCGGAGGGAAGTATCGCACACGAAAATGTGCCAGGACAGAGACGTGTTCTACGTTGTCCCTTCTCGTCATGCAGTTTGTGCCTCTGCTGCTTCTGCTGTTAGGAATCGCTCCTTGAAAGACGAGCGAGAGCGTCCTTCCGGGTGCATTGCACTGAGTCGAGTGCTCGCTCGGGACTTTGCACTCGGGGCCAAGGCAAGAGGGCGTGCTTGCCCGCAGAACTGAGAACACGCTGTTGGGCAGAGCTGCAACTGACCGCTGGAGTTCAGCTCTCGCCGGACGGCAGAAGGCGAAGAACGAAGCCGCTTGCGAGCGGCGCAGTGCAGCGAAGAGCTCTCCGAATTCGCCGCTAGCTCCACGGTCCTTCTCAGCTGCGAGTAGCAGCGCTCGCAGTACACAGAGCTTCGCAAGGCCCGAAGACCCGGAGGGAAGTATCGCACACGAAAATGTGCCAGGACAGAGACGTGTTCTACGTTGTCCCTTCTCGTCATGCAGTTTGTGCCTCTGCTGCTTCTGCTGTTAGGAATCGCTCCTTGAAAGACGAGCGAGAGCGTCCTTCCGGGTGCATTGCACTGAGTCGAGTGCTCGCTCGGGACTTTGCACTCGGGGCCAAGGCAAGAGGGCGTGCTTGCCCGCAGAACTGAGAACACGCTGTTGGGCAGAGCTGCAACTGACCGCTGGAGTTCAGCTCTCGCCGGACGGCAGAAGGCGAAGAACGAAGCCGCTTGCGAGCGGCGCAGTGCAGCGAAGAGCTCTCCGAATTCGCCGCTAGCTCCACGGTCCTTCTCAGCTGCGAGTAGCAGCGCTCGCAGTACACAGAGCTTCGCAAGGCCCGAAGACCCGGAGGGAAGTATCGCACACGAAAATGTGCCAGGACAGAGACGTGTTCTACGTTGTCCCTTCTCGTCATGCAGTTTGTGCCTCTGCTGCTTCTGCTGTTAGGAATCGCTCCTTGAAAGACGAGCGAGAGCGTCCTTCCGGGTGCATTGCACTGAGTCGAGTGCTCGCTCGGGACTTTGCACTCGGGGCCAAGGCAAGAGGGCGTGCTTGCCCGCAGAACTGAGAACACGCTGTTGGGCAGAGCTGCAACTGACCGCTGGAGTTCAGCTCTCGCCGGACGGCAGAAGGCGAAGAACGAAGCCGCTTGCGAGCGGCGCAGTGCAGCGAAGAGCTCTCCGAATTCGCCGCTAGCTCCACGGTCCTTCTCAGCTGCGAGTAGCAGCGCTCGCAGTACACAGAGCTTCGCAAGGCCCGAAGACCCGGAGGGAAGTATCGCACACGAAAATGTGCCAGGACAGAGACGTGTTCTACGTTGTCCCTTCTCGTCATGCAGTTTGTGCCTCTGCTGCTTCTGCTGTTAGGAATCGCTCCTTGAAAGACGAGCGAGAGCGTCCTTCCGGGTGCATTGCACTGAGTCGAGTGCTCGCTCGGGACTTTGCACTCGGGGCCAAGGCAAGAGGGCGTGCTTGCCCGCAGAACTGAGAACACGCTGATGGGCAGAGCTGCAACTGACCGCTGGAGTTCAGCTCTCGCCGGACGGCAGAAGGCGAAGAACGAAGCCGCTTGCGAGCGGCGCAGTGCAGCGAAGAGCTCTCCGAATTCGCCGCTAGCTCCACGGTCCTTCTCAGCTGCGAGTAGCAGCGCTCGCAGTACACAGAGCTTCGCAAGGCCCGAAGACCCGGAGGGAAGTATCGCACACGAAAATGTGCCAGGACAGAGACGTGTTCTACGTTGTCCCTTCTCGTCATGCAGTTTGTGCCTCTGCTGCTTCTGCTGTTAGGAATCGCTCCTTGAAAGACGAGCGAGAGCGTCCTTCCGGGTGCATTGCACTGAGTCGAGTGCTCGCTCGGGACTTTGCTCTCGGGGCCAAGGCAAGAGGGCGTGCTTGCCCGCAGAACTGAGAACACGCTGTTGGGCAGAGCTGCACCTGACCGCTGGAGTTCAGCTCTCGCCGGACGGCAGAAGGCGAAGAACGAAGCCGCTTGCGAGCGGCGCAGTGCAGCGAAGAGCTCTCCGAATTCGCCGCTAGCTCCACGGTCCTTCTCAGCTGCGAGTAGCAGCGCTCGCAGTACACAGAGCTTCGCAAGGCCCGAAGAC
The DNA here is from genome assembly GCF_052056855.1 of Sturnus vulgaris. Taxonomy (NCBI): domain Eukaryota; kingdom Metazoa; phylum Chordata; class Aves; order Passeriformes; family Sturnidae; genus Sturnus; species Sturnus vulgaris. Next base: position 211,935 of record NC_142250.1, read on the forward strand.
CCGGAGGGAAGTATCGCACACGAAAATGTGCCAGGACAGAGACGTGTTCTACGTTGTCCCTTCTCGTCATGCAGTTTGTGCCTCTGCTGCTTCTGCTGTTAGGAATCGCTCCTTGAAAGACGAGCGAGAGCGTCCTTCCGGGTGCATTGCACTGAGTCGAGTGCTCGCTCGGGACTTTGCTCTCGGGGCCAAGGCAAGAGGGCGTGCTTGCCCGCAGAACTGAGAACACGCTGTTGGGCAGAGCTGCACCTGACCGCTGGAGTTCAGCTCTCGCCGGACGGCAGAAGGCGAAGAACGAAGCCGCTTGCGAGCGGCGCAGTGCAGCGAAGAGCTCTCCGAATTCGCCGCTAGCTCCACGGTCCTTCTCAGCTGCGAGTAGCAGCGCTCGCAGTACACAGAGCTTCGCAAGGCCCGAAGACCCGGAGGGAAGTATCGCACACGAAAATGTGCCAGGACAGAGACGTGTTCTACGTTGTCCCTTCTCGTCATGCAGTTTGTGCCTCTGCTGCTTCTGCTGTTAGGAATCGCTCCTTGAAAGACGAGCGAGAGCGTCCTTCCGGGTGCATTGCACTGAGTCGAGTGCTCGCTCGGGACTTTGCTCTCGGGGCCAAGGCAAGAGGGCGTGCTTGCCCGCAGAACTGAGAACACGCTGTTGGGCAGAGCTGCACCTGACCGCTGGAGTTCAGCTCTCGCCGGACGGCAGAAGGCGAAGAACGTAGCCGCTTGCGAGCGGCGCAGTGCAGCGAAGAGCTCTCCGAATTCGCCGCTAGCTCCACGGTCCTTCTCAGCTGCGAGTAGCAGCGCTCGCAGTACACAGAGCTTCGCAAGGCCCGAAGACCCGGAGGGAAGTATCGCACACGAAAATGTGCCAGGACAGAGACGTGTTCTACGTTGTCCCTTCTCGTCATGCAGTTTGTGCCTCTGCTGCTTCTGCTGTTAGGAATCGCTCCTTGAAAGACGAGCGAGAGCGTCCTTCCGGGTGCATTGCACTGAGTCGAGTGCTCGCTCGGGACTTTGCTCTCGGGGCCAAGGCAAGAGGGCGTGCTTGCCCGCAGAACTGAGAACACGCTGTTGGGCAGAGCTGCACCTGACCGCTGGAGTTCAGCTCTCGCCGGACGGCAGAAGGCGAAGAACGAAGCCGCTTGCGAGCGGCGCAGTGCAGCGAAGAGCTCTCCGAATTCGCCGCTAGCTCCACGGTCCTTCTCAGCTGCGAGTAGCAGCGCTCGCAGTACACAGAGCTTCGCAAGGCCCGAAGACCCGGAGGGAAGTATCGCACACGAAAATGTGCCAGGACAGAGACGTGTTCTACGTTGTCCCTTCTCGTCATGCAGTTTGTGCCTCTGCTGCTTCTGCTGTTAGGAATCGCTCCTTGAAAGACGAGCGAGAGCGTCCTTCCGGGTGCATTGCACTGAGTCGAGTGCTCGCTCGGGACTTTGCACTCGGGGCCAAGGCAAGAGGGCGTGCTTGCCCGCAGAACTGAGAACACGCTGTTGGGCAGAGCTGCAACTGACCGCTGGAGTTCAGCTCTCGCCGGACGGCAGAAGGCGAAGAACGAAGCCGCTTGCGAGCGGCGCAGTGCAGCGAAGAGCTCTCCGAATTCGCCGCTAGCTCCACGGTCCTTCTCAGCTGCGAGTAGCAGCGCTCGCAGTACACAGAGCTTCGCAAGGCCCGAAGACCCGGAGGGAAGTATCGCACACGAAAATGTGCCAGGACAGAGACGTGTTCTACGTTGTCCCTTCTCGTCATGCAGTTTGTGCCTCTGCTGCTTCTGCTGTTAGGAATCGCTCCTTGAAAGACGAGCGAGAGCGTCCTTCCGGGTGCATTGCACTGAGTCGAGTGCTCGCTCGGGACTTTGCACTCGGGGCCAAGGCAAGAGGGCGTGCTTGCCCGCAGAACTGAGAACACGCTGTTGGGCAGAGCTGCAACTGACCGCTGGAGTTCAGCTCTCGCCGGACGGCAGAAGGCGAAGAACGAAGCCGCTTGCGAGCGGCGCAGTGCAGCGAAGAGCTCTCCGAATTCGCCGCTAGCTCCACGGTCCTTCTCAGCTGCGAGTAGCAGCGCTCGCAGTACACAGAGCTTCGCAAGGCCCGAAGACCCGGAGGGAAGTATCGCACACGAAAATGTGCCAGGACAGAGACGTGTTCTACGTTGTCCCTTCTCGTCATGCAGTTTGTGCCTCTGCTGCTTCTGCTGTTAGGAATCGCTCCTTGAAAGACGAGCGAGAGCGTCCTTCCGGGTGCATTGCACTGAGTCGAGTGCTCGCTCGGGACTTTGCACTCGGGGCCAAGGCAAGAGGGCGTGCTTGCCCGCAGAACTGAGAACACGCTGTTGGGCAGAGCTGCAACTGACCGCTGGAGTTCAGCTCTCGCCGGACGGCAGAAGGCGAAGAACGAAGCCGCTTGCGAGCGGCGCAGTGCAGCGAAGAGCTCTCCGAATTCGCCGCTAGCTCCACGGTCCTTCTCAGCTGCGAGTAGCAGCGCTCGCAGTACACAGAGCTTCGCAAGGCCCGAAGACCCGGAGGGAAGTATCGCACACGAAAATGTGCCAGGACAGAGACGTGTTCTACGTTGTCCCTTCTCGTCATGCAGTTTGTGCCTCTGCTGCTTCTGCTGTTAGGAATCGCTCCTTGAAAGGCGAGCGAGAGCGTCCTTCCGGGTGCATTGCACTGAGTCGAGTGCTCGCTCGGGACTTTGCTCTCGGGGCCAAGGCAAGAGGGCGTGCTTGCCCGCAGAACTGAGAACACGCTGTTGGGCAGAGCTGCAACTGACCGCTGGAGTTCAGCTCTCGCCGGACGGCAGAAGGCGAAGAACGAAGCCGCTTGCGAGCGGCGCAGTGCAGCGAAGAGCTCTCCGAATTCGCCGCTAGCTCCACGGTCCTTCTCAGCTGCGAGTAGCAGCGCTCGCAGTACACAGAGCTTCGCAAGGCCCGAAGACCCGGAGGGAAGTATCGCACACGAAAATGTGCCAGGACAGAGACGTGTTCTACGTTGTCCCTTCTCGTCATGCAGTTTGTGCCTCTGCTGCTTCTGCTGTTAGGAATCGCTCCTTGAAAGGCGAGCGAGAGCGTCCTTCCGGGTGCATTGCACTGAGTCGAGTGCTCGCTCGGGACTTTGCTCTCGGGGCCAAGGCAAGAGGGCGTGCTTGCCCGCAGAACTGAGAACACGCTGTTGGGCAGAGCTGCAACTGACCGCTGGAGTTCAGCTCTCGCCGGACGGCAGAAGGCGAAGAACGTAGCCGCTTGCGAGCGGCGCAGTGCAGCGAAGAGCTCTCCGAATTCGCCGCTAGCTCCACGGTCCTTCTCAGCTGCGAGTAGCAGCGCTCGCAGTACACAGAGCTTCGCAAGGCCCGAAGACCCGGAGGGAAGTATCGCACACGAAAATGTGCCAGGACAGAGACGTGTTCTACGTTGTCCCTTCTCGTCATGCAGTTTGTGCCTCTGCTGCTTCTGCTGTTAGGAATCGCTCCTTGAAAGGCGAGCGAGAGCGTCCTTCCGGGTGCATTGCACTGAGTCGAGTGCTCGCTCGGGACTTTGCTCTCGGGGCCAAGGCAAGAGGGCGTGCTTGCCCGCAGAACTGAGAACACGCTGTTGGGCAGAGCTGCAACTGACCGCTGGAGTTCAGCTCTCGCCGGACGGCAGAAGGCGAAGAACGAAGCCGCTTGCGAGCGGCGCAGTGCAGCGAAGAGCTCTCCGAATTCGCCGCTAGCTCCACGGTCCTTCTCAGCTGCGAGTAGCAGCGCTCGCAGTACACAGAGCTTCGCAAGGCCCGAAGACCCGGAGGGAAGTATCGCACACGAAAATGTGCCAGGACAGAGACGTGTTCTACGTTGTCCCTTCTCGTCATGCAGTTTGTGCCTCTGCTGCTTCTGCTGTTAGGAATCGCTCCTTGAAAGGCGAGCGAGAGCGTCCTTCCGGGTGCATTGCACTGAGTCGAGTGCTCGCTCGGGACTTTGCTCTCGGGGCCAAGGCAAGAGGGCGTGCTTGCCCGCAGAACTGAGAACACGCTGTTGGGCAGAGCTGCAACTGACCGCTGGAGTTCAGCTCTCGCCGGACGGCAGAAGGCGAAGAACGTAGCCGCTTGCGAGCGGCGCAGTGCAGCGAAGAGCTCTCCGAATTCGCCGCTAGCTCCACGGTCCTTCTCAGCTGCGAGTAGCAGCGCTCGCAGTACACAGAGCTTCGCAAGGCCCGAAGACCCGGAGGGAAGTATCGCACACGAAAATGTGCCAGGACAGAGACGTGTTCTACGTTGTCCCTTCTCGTCATGCAGTTTGTGCCTCTGCTGCTTCTGCTGTTAGGAATCGCTCCTTGAAAGGCGAGCGAGAGCGTCCTTCCGGGTGCATTGCACTGAGTCGAGTGCTCGCTCGGGACTTTGCTCTCGGGGCCAAGGCAAGAGGGCGTGCTTGCCCGCAGAACTGAGAACACGCTGTTGGGCAGAGCTGCAACTGACCGCTGGAGTTCAGCTCTCGCCGGACGGCAGAAGGCGAAGAACGTAGCCGCTTGCGAGCGGCGCAGTGCAGCGAAGAGCTCTCCGAATTCGCCGCTAGCTCCACGGTCCTTCTCAGCTGCGAGTAGCAGCGCTCGCAGTACACAGAGCTTCGCAAGGCCCGAAGACCCGGAGGGAAGTATCGCACACGAAAATGTGCCAGGACAGAGACGTGTTCTACGTTGTCCCTTCTCGTCATGCAGTTTGTGCCTCTGCTGCTTCTGCTGTAGGTAATCGCTCCTTGAAAGACGAGCGAGAGCGTCCTTCCGGGTGCATTGCACTGAGTCGAGTGCTCGCTCGGGACTTTGCACTCGGGGCCAAGGCAAGAGGGCGTGCTTGCCCGCAGAACTGAGAACACGCTGTTGGGCAGAGCTGCAACTGACCGCTGGAGTTCAGCTCTCGCCGGACGGCAGAAGGCGAAGAACGAAGCCGCTTGCGAGCGGCGCAGTGCAGCGAAGAGCTCTCCGAATTCGCCGCTAGCTCCACGGTCCTTCTCAGCTGCGAGTAGCAGCGCTCGCAGTACACAGAGCTTCGCAAGGCCCGAAGACCCGGAGGGAAGTATCGCACACGAAAATGTGCCAGGACAGAGACGTGTTCTACGTTGTCCCTTCTCGTCATGCAGTTTGTGCCTCTGCTGCTTCTGCTGTTAGGAATCGCTCCTTGAAAGACGAGCGAGAGCGTCCTTCCGGGTGCATTGCACTGAGTCGAGTGCTCGCTCGGGACTTTGCTCTCGGGGCCAAGGCAAGAGGGCGTGCTTGCCCGCAGAACTGAGAACACGCTGTTGGGCAGAGCTGCACCTGACCGCTGGAGTTCAGCTCTCGCCGGACGGCAGAAGGCGAAGAACGAAGCCGCTTGCGAGCGGCGCAGTGCAGCGAAGAGCTCTCCGAATTCGCCGCTAGCTCCACGGTCCTTCTCAGCTGCGAGTAGCAGCGCTCGCAGTACACAGAGCTTCGCAAGGCCCGAAGACCCGGAGGGAAGTATCGCACACGAAAATGTGCCAGGACAGAGACGTGTTCTACGTTGTCCCTTCTCGTCGTGCAGTTTGTGCCTCTGCTGCTTCTGCTGTTAGGAATCGCTCCTTGAAAGACGAGCGAGAGCGTCCTTCCGGGTGCATTGCACTGAGTCGAGTGCTCGCTCGGGACTTTGCTCTCGGGGCCAAGGCAAGAGGGCGTGCTTGCCCGCAGAACTGAGAACACGCTGTTGGGCAGAGCTGCACCTGACCGCTGGAGTTCAGCTCTCGCCGGACGGCAGAAGGCGAAGAACGAAGCCGCTTGCGAGCGGCGCAGTGCAGCGAAGAGCTCTCCGAATTCGCCGCTGGCTCCACGGTCCTTCTCAGCTGCGAGTAGCAGCGCTCGCAGTACACAGAGCTTCGCAAGGCCCGAAGACCCGGAGGGAAGTATCGCACACGAAAATGTGCCAGGACAGAGACGTGTTCTACGTTGTCCCTTCTCGTCGTGCAGTTTGTGCCTCTGCTGCTTCTGCTGTTAGGAATCGCTCCTTGAAAGACGAGCGAGAGCGTCCTTCCGGGTGCATTGCACTGAGTCGAGTGCTCGCTCGGGACTTTGCTCTCGGGGCCAAGGCAAGAGGGCGTGCTTGCCCGCAGAACTGAGAACACGCTGTTGGGCAGAGCTGCAACTGACCGCTGGAGTTCAGCTCTCGCCGGACGGCAGAAGGCGAAGAACGAAGCCGCTTGCGAGCGGCGCAGTGCAGCGAAGAGCTCTCCGAATTCGCCGCTGGCTCCACGGTCCTTCTCAGCTGCGAGTAGCAGCGCTCGCAGTACACAGAGCTTCGCAAGGCCCGAAGACCCGGAGGGAAGTATCGCACACGAAAATGTGCCAGGACAGAGACGTGTTCTACGTTGTCCCTTCTCGTCATGCAGTTTGTGCCTCTGCTGCTTCTGCTGTTAGGAATCGCTCCTTGAAAGACGAGCGAGAGCGTCCTTCCGGGTGCATTGCACTGAGTCGAGTGCTCGCTCGGGACTTTGCTCTCGGGGCCAAGGCAAGAGGGCGTGCTTGCCCGCAGAACTGAGAACACGCTGTTGGGCAGAGCTGCAACTGACCGCTGGAGTTCAGCTCTCGCCGGACGGCAGAAGGCGAAGAACGAAGCCGCTTGCGAGCGGCGCAGTGCAGCGAAGAGCTCTCCGAATTCGCCGCTAGCTCCACGGTCCTTCTCAGCTGCGAGTAGCAGCGCTCGCAGTACACAGAGCTTCGCAAGGCCCGAAGACCCGGAGGGAAGTATCGCACACGAAAATGTGCCAGGACAGAGACGTGTTCTACGTTGTCCCTTCTCGTCATGCAGTTTGTGCCTCTGCTGCTTCTGCTGTTAGGAATCGCTCCTTGAAAGACGAGCGAGAGCGTCCTTCCGGGTGCATTGCACTGAGTCGAGTGCTCGCTCGGGACTTTGCACTCGGGGCCAAGGCAAGAGGGCGTGCTTGCCCGCAGAACTGAGAACACGCTGTTGGGCAGAGCTGCAACTGACCGCTGGAGTTCAGCTCTCGCCGGACGGCAGAAGGCGAAGAACGAAGCCGCTTGCGAGCGGCGCAGTGCAGCGAAGAGCTCTCCGAATTCGCCGCTAGCTCCACGGTCCTTCTCAGCTGCGAGTAGCAGCGCTCGCAGTACACAGAGCTTCGCAAGGCCCGAAGACCCGGAGGGAAGTATCGCACACGAAAATGTGCCAGGACAGAGACGTGTTCTACGTTGTCCCTTCTCGTCATGCAGTTTGTGCCTCTGCTGCTTCTGCTGTTAGGAATCGCTCCTTGAAAGACGAGCGAGAGCGTCCTTCCGGGTGCATTGCACTGAGTCGAGTGCTCGCTCGGGACTTTGCACTCGGGGCCAAGGCAAGAGGGCGTGCTTGCCCGCAGAACTGAGAACACGCTGTTGGGCAGAGCTGCAACTGACCGCTGGAGTTCAGCTCTCGCCGGACGGCAGAAGGCGAAGAACGAAGCCGCTTGCGAGCGGCGCAGTGCAGCGAAGAGCTCTCCGAATTCGCCGCTAGCTCCACGGTCCTTCTCAGCTGCGAGTAGCAGCGCTCGCAGTACACAGAGCTTCGCAAGGCCCGAAGACCCGGAGGGAAGTATCGCACACGAAAATGTGCCAGGACAGAGACGTGTTCTACGTTGTCCCTTCTCGTCATGCAGTTTGTGCCTCTGCTGCTTCTGCTGTTAGGAATCGCTCCTTGAAAGACGAGCGAGAGCGTCCTTCCGGGTGCATTGCACTGAGTCGAGTGCTCGCTCGGGACTTTGCACTCGGGGCCAAGGCAAGAGGGCGTGCTTGCCCGCAGAACTGAGAACACGCTGTTGGGCAGAGCTGCAACTGACCGCTGGAGTTCAGCTCTCGCCGGACGGCAGAAGGCGAAGAACGAAGCCGCTTGCGAGCGGCGCAGTGCAGCGAAGAGCTCTCCGAATTCGCCGCTAGCTCCACGGTCCTTCTCAGCTGCGAGTAGCAGCGCTCGCAGTACACAGAGCTTCGCAAGGCCCGAAGACCCGGAGGGAAGTATCGCACACGAAAATGTGCCAGGACAGAGACGTGTTCTACGTTGTCCCTTCTCGTCATGCAGTTTGTGCCTCTGCTGCTTCTGCTGTTAGGAATCGCTCCTTGAAAGACGAGCGAGAGCGTCCTTCCGGGTGCATTGCACTGAGTCGAGTGCTCGCTCGGGACTTTGCACTCGGGGCCAAGGCAAGAGGGCGTGCTTGCCCGCAGAACTGAGAACACGCTGTTGGGCAGAGCTGCAACTGACCGCTGGAGTTCAGCTCTCGCCGGACGGCAGAAGGCGAAGAACGAAGCCGCTTGCGAGCGGCGCAGTGCAGCGAAGAGCTCTCCGAATTCGCCGCTAGCTCCACGGTCCTTCTCAGCTGCGAGTAGCAGCGCTCGCAGTACACAGAGCTTCGCAAGGCCCGAAGACCCGGAGGGAAGTATCGCACACGAAAATGTGCCAGGACAGAGACGTGTTCTACGTTGTCCCTTCTCGTCATGCAGTTTGTGCCTCTGCTGCTTCTGCTGTTAGGAATCGCTCCTTGAAAGACGAGCGAGAGCGTCCTTCCGGGTGCATTGCACTGAGTCGAGTGCTCGCTCGGGACTTTGCACTCGGGGCCAAGGCAAGAGGGCGTGCTTGCCCGCAGAACTGAGAACACGCTGATGGGCAGAGCTGCAACTGACCGCTGGAGTTCAGCTCTCGCCGGACGGCAGAAGGCGAAGAACGAAGCCGCTTGCGAGCGGCGCAGTGCAGCGAAGAGCTCTCCGAATTCGCCGCTAGCTCCACGGTCCTTCTCAGCTGCGAGTAGCAGCGCTCGCAGTACACAGAGCTTCGCAAGGCCCGAAGACCCGGAGGGAAGTATCGCACACGAAAATGTGCCAGGACAGAGACGTGTTCTACGTTGTCCCTTCTCGTCATGCAGTTTGTGCCTCTGCTGCTTCTGCTGTTAGGAATCGCTCCTTGAAAGACGAGCGAGAGCGTCCTTCCGGGTGCATTGCACTGAGTCGAGTGCTCGCTCGGGACTTTGCTCTCGGGGCCAAGGCAAGAGGGCGTGCTTGCCCGCAGAACTGAGAACACGCTGTTGGGCAGAGCTGCACCTGACCGCTGGAGTTCAGCTCTCGCCGGACGGCAGAAGGCGAAGAACGTAGCCGCTTGCGAGCGGCGCAGTGCAGCGAAGAGCTCTCCGAATTCGCCGCTAGCTCCACGGTCCTTCTCAGCTGCGAGTAGCAGCGCTCGCAGTACACAGAGCTTCGCAAGGCCCGAAGACCCGGAGGGAAGTATCGCACACGAAAATGTGCCAGGACAGAGACGTGTTCTACGTTGTCCCTTCTCGTCATGCAGTTTGTGCCTCTGCTGCTTCTGCTGTTAGGAATCGCTCCTTGAAAGACGAGCGAGAGCGTCCTTCCGGGTGCATTGCACTGAGTCGAGTGCTCGCTCGGGACTTTGCTCTCGGGGCCAAGGCAAGAGGGCGTGCTTGCCCGCAGAACTGAGAACACGCTGTTGGGCAGAGCTGCACCTGACCGCTGGAGTTCAGCTCTCGCCGGACGGCAGAAGGCGAAGAACGAAGCCGCTTGCGAGCGGCGCAGTGCAGCGAAGAGCTCTCCGAATTCGCCGCTAGCTCCACGGTCCTTCTCAGCTGCGAGTAGCAGCGCTCGCAGTACACAGAGCTTCGCAAGGCCCGAAGACCCGGAGGGAAGTATCGCACACGAAAATGTGCCAGGACAGAGACGTGTTCTACGTTGTCCCTTCTCGTCATGCAGTTTGTGCCTCTGCTGCTTCTGCTGTTAGGAATCGCTCCTTGAAAGACGAGCGAGAGCGTCCTTCCGGGTGCATTGCACTGAGTCGAGTGCTCGCTCGGGACTTTGCACTCGGGGCCAAGGCAAGAGGGCGTGCTTGCCCGCAGAACTGAGAACACGCTGTTGGGCAGAGCTGCAACTGACCGCTGGAGTTCAGCTCTCGCCGGACGGCAGAAGGCGAAGAACGAAGCCGCTTGCGAGCGGCGCAGTGCAGCGAAGAGCTCTCCGAATTCGCCGCTAGCTCCACGGTCCTTCTCAGCTGCGAGTAGCAGCGCTCGCAGTACACAGAGCTTCGCAAGGCCCGAAGACCCGGAGGGAAGTATCGCACACGAAAATGTGCCAGGACAGAGACGTGTTCTACGTTGTCCCTTCTCGTCATGCAGTTTGTGCCTCTGCTGCTTCTGCTGTTAGGAATCGCTCCTTGAAAGACGAGCGAGAGCGTCCTTCCGGGTGCATTGCACTGAGTCGAGTGCTCGCTCGGGACTTTGCACTCGGGGCCAAGGCAAGAGGGCGTGCTTGCCCGCAGAACTGAGAACACGCTGTTGGGCAGAGCTGCAACTGACCGCTGGAGTTCAGCTCTCGCCGGACGGCAGAAGGCGAAGAACGAAGCCGCTTGCGAGCGGCGCAGTGCAGCGAAGAGCTCTCCGAATTCGCCGCTAGCTCCACGGTCCTTCTCAGCTGCGAGTAGCAGCGCTCGCAGTACACAGAGCTTCGCAAGGCCCGAAGACCCGGAGGGAAGTATCGCACACGAAAATGTGCCAGGACAGAGACGTGTTCTACGTTGTCCCTTCTCGTCATGCAGTTTGTGCCTCTGCTGCTTCTGCTGTTAGGAATCGCTCCTTGAAAGACGAGCGAGAGCGTCCTTCCGGGTGCATTGCACTGAGTCGAGTGCTCGCTCGGGACTTTGCACTCGGGGCCAAGGCAAGAGGGCGTGCTTGCCCGCAGAACTGAGAACACGCTGTTGGGCAGAGCTGCAACTGACCGCTGGAGTTCAGCTCTCGCCGGACGGCAGAAGGCGAAGAACGAAGCCGCTTGCGAGCGGCGCAGTGCAGCGAAGAGCTCTCCGAATTCGCCGCTAGCTCCACGGTCCTTCTCAGCTGCGAGTAGCAGCGCTCGCAGTACACAGAGCTTCGCAAGGCCCGAAGACCCGGAGGGAAGTATCGCACACGAAAATGTGCCAGGACAGAGACGTGTTCTACGTTGTCCCTTCTCGTCATGCAGTTTGTGCCTCTGCTGCTTCTGCTGTTAGGAATCGCTCCTTGAAAGGCGAGCGAGAGCGTCCTTCCGGGTGCATTGCACTGAGTCGAGTGCTCGCTCGGGACTTTGCTCTCGGGGCCAAGGCAAGAGGGCGTGCTTGCCCGCAGAACTGAGAACACGCTGTTGGGCAGAGCTGCAACTGACCGCTGGAGTTCAGCTCTCGCCGGACGGCAGAAGGCGAAGAACGAAGCCGCTTGCGAGCGGCGCAGTGCAGCGAAGAGCTCTCCGAATTCGCCGCTAGCTCCACGGTCCTTCTCAGCTGCGAGTAGCAGCGCTCGCAGTACACAGAGCTTCGCAAGGCCCGAAGACCCGGAGGGAAGTATCGCACACGAAAATGTGCCAGGACAGAGACGTGTTCTACGTTGTCCCTTCTCGTCATGCAGTTTGTGCCTCTGCTGCTTCTGCTGTTAGGAATCGCTCCTTGAAAGACGAGCGAGAGCGTCCTTCCGGGTGCATTGCACTGAGTCGAGTGCTCGCTCGGGACTTTGCTCTCGGGGCCAAGGCAAGAGGGCGTGCTTGCCCGCAGAACTGAGAACACGCTGTTGGGCAGAGCTGCAACTGACCGCTGGAGTTCAGCTCTCGCCGGACGGCAGAAGGCGAAGAACGTAGCCGCTTGCGAGCGGCGCAGTGCAGCGAAGAGCTCTCCGAATTCGCCGCTAGCTCCACGGTCCTTCTCAGCTGCGAGTAGCAGCGCTCGCAGTACACAGAGCTTCGCAAGGCCCGAAGACCCGGAGGGAAGTATCGCACACGAAAATGTGCCAGGACAGAGACGTGTTCTACGTTGTCCCTTCTCGTCATGCAGTTTGTGCCTCTGCTGCTTCTGCTGTTAGGAATCGCTCCTTGAAAGACGAGCGAGAGCGTCCTTCCGGGTGCATTGCACCGAGTCGAGTGCTCGCTCGGGACTTTGCTCTCGGGGCCAAGGCAAGAGGGCGTGCTTGCCCGCAGAACTGAGAACACGCTGTTGGGCAGAGCTGCAACTGACCGCTGGAGTTCAGCTCTCGCCGGACGGCAGAAGGCGAAGAACGAAGCCGCTTGCGAGCGGCGCAGTGCAGCGAAGAGCTCTCCGAATTCGCCGCTAGCTCCACGGTCCTTCTCAGCTGCGAGTAGCAGCGCTCGCAGTACACAGAGCTTCGCAAGGCCCGAAGACCCGGAGGGAAGTATCGCACACGAAAATGTGCCAGGACAGAGACGTGTTCTACGTTGTCCCTTCTCGTCATGCAGTTTGTGCCTCTGCTGCTTCTGCTGTTAGGAATCGCTCCTTGAAAGACGAGCGAGAGCGTCTTTCTGGGTGCATTGCACTGAGTGAGTGCTTGCTAATGACTTTGCACTCGGAGCCAAGGCAAGAGGGCGTGCTTGCCCGCAGAACTGAGAACACGCTGATGGGCAGAGCTGCAACTGACCGCTGGAGTTCAGCTCTCGCCGGACGGCAGAAGGCGAAGAACGAAGCCGCTTGCGAGCGGACCAGTGCAGCGAAGAGCACACGAGTGAGTGCTCGCTAGTAACTTTGCACTCGGAGCCAAGGCAAGAGGGCGTGCTTGCCAGCTGAACTGAGAACAAGCTGTTTGGGCATAGCTGAAACTGACCGCTGGAGTTCAGCTCCTTACGACTGCTAAGGGCACTTGCGAGGGAAAGCGAGAGTCAACCACCTTCCTCTCCTAGTAGCCTCTAACGTGGTGCACACAAACACGGCTCTTGTGCCGCTTCGTTCACCGCCCTCGCCCACACCTACGCCTGGCTCCGCTTTCACTTGCCGGCGGCCAGAAGCCCCTGCAGGGGCGCCCCATAGCCAGCAGTGTGCCGGCAGCCAAGAGCTAGAGAACGCTGCTTCTGCCCAAGCCCGCCTAGGGCGTGCACCTTTGTTCTCAGAGCTCCGTGCAACAGTCTGCCTCTCACGCACTTCGAATGGAAAACGAAAGCTTTTCGCCTACGCCCTTCACAGAGATCCGTTGCCAGGACGAGAATGACTTGTAGCCGGAGCTCGCCCCCGCCGCGAGGAAGCTGCTCTTAGTACCGCATTGCAAGGACACGTCTCGCTTCTTGACTACGTGCTTAGCGCTCTCCGAATTCGCTGCTAGCCCCACGGTCCTTCTCAGCTGCAAGTAGCAGCGCTCGCAGTACATAGATCTTCGCAAGGACCGAAGACCCGGAGGGACATATCGCACACGAAAATGTACGAGGACAGAGACGTGTTCTACATTGTCCTTTCTCGTCATCCAGTTTGTACATCTGCTTCCTTTGCTGTTAGGAATCGCTCCTCGAAAGACGAACGAGAGCGTCTTTCTGGGTGCACTGCACTGAGTGAGTGCTCGCTAAGGTCTTTGCACTCGGAGCCAAGGCAAGAGGGCGTGCTTGCTCGCAGAACTGAGAACACGCTTTTGGGCAGAGCTGAAACTGACCGCTGGAGTTCAGCTCTCTCCGGACGGCAGAAGGCGAAGAACGAAGCCGCTTGCGAGCGGCGCTGTGCAGCGAAGAGCACACGAGTGAGTGCTCGCTAGTGACTATGCACTCGGAGCCAAGGCAACAGGGCGTGCTTGCCAGCTGAACTGAGAACACGCTGTTGGGCAGAGCTGAAACTGACCGCTGGAGTTCAGCTCCTTCCGACTGCTAAGGGCACTTGCGAAGGAAAGCGAGAGTCAACCACCTTCCTCTCCTAGTAGCCTGTATCGTGGTGCACACAAGCACGGCTCTTGTGCCGCTTCGTTCACCGCCCTCTCCCTCCCCCTCGCCTGGAGCCGCTTTCACTTCCCGGCGGCCAGAAGCCGCCGCAGGGGCGCCCTACCGCCAGCAGTGTGCTGGCAGCCAAGAGCTCGAGAACGCTGCTTCTGCCCAAGCCCGCCTAGGGCGTGCACCTTTGTTCTCAGAGCTCCGTGCAACAGTCTGCCTCTCTCGCACTTCGAATGGAAAACGAAAGCTTTTCGCCTACGCCCGTCACAGAGATCCGTTGCCAGGACGAGAATGCCTTGTGGCCGGAGCTCGCCCCCGCCGCGAGGAAGCTGCTATTAGCACCGCGTTGCAGGGACACGTCTCGCTTCTTGACTACGTGCTCAGCGCTCTCCGAATTCGCCGCTAGCTCCACGGTCTTTCTCAGCTGCGAGTAGCAGCGCTCGCAGTACATAGAGCTTCGCAAGGACCGAAGACCCGGAGGGAAGTATCGCACTCGAAAATGTGCCAGGATAGAGACGTTCTACACTGAGTAGAGACACAGACAGACAGAGAGTTCTACACTGCCCCTTCTCGTCGGCCATCTTGTGCTCTGCTGCCTCTGCTGTGACGAATAGGTCCTTGAAAGGCGAGCGACAGCGGCTCTCCAGGCACTGAAGAGAGTTCCCTAGGGACTTTTCGATGTAAAACTTTTTCCACCTCCAAAAATACATGGGTAAGTCCTAAAAGTTTTGGTTTTCTTAAGAATAGTTTCGCCCAAGTTTTGCTGTTCTAAACACCCATGGTTTCAGTCTTCACTTAACTGCTTGTTTCTGTCTTTTTGGCTAGTGGCAATCTAATTCTAAGGTAACTAGATGTGTTGGAAATCCATAAATTACATCTCAAGTTAGGTGGGATAATTGGCTCGGAAGAAAATGGAATTGAGAATTTGGAAAGAATCCAGAGTGAGCTGATGTCACAATCCGAGATTCCCTTGGGTTCCAAATCCTTTCATTTGTGTTTTTGTGGGCTTTTTGAAGGCGGTGTACAGTTGAAGCCATGATTTAGCTGCGGTGAGACCTGCTCTGCTGTAAAAGCATTATTTTCTCAGTGAGCATGGACAACAGTTAGAGTGTCGTCTTTTAAGATTCCCTGCACTCCACTTATGGTGGCAAAAGCAGTGCCTTGACTGTAATCATAAAAGTGATTACAGCTTCATTGCTTTGACATCATGTAGGATGCTTCCTCCATCTGCTGTGGTCAGCATTAAGTAACAGATTTCTCAGTTTCTAGGAAGAGTCTAGCAAACAATCACTTTGCTCCTTCTCTTGCATTTATTCATCACTGCTATGCTGCTATACAGACAGGTAGTCTGTTTATGATTCAACAATTCAATGGGACATCAAGTAAATAACAAAGCAAAACTAACTACCGAAAGCACTATAAGGGCCAGAGATTAGCTTGGATCAAAACAGGTATTCTCCTAGCATTGTTTACAAACGAGTCAGCATGTGAAACAGAAGGCACAATGTAGTTTGTGCCTTGTTTTGGGCATGCCCGGAAGAAGGAAATTCTGATTTCACATACGGGAAAAGAAATGTTGACATTTGAATGAGATTGTTCATACTCCAGTAAAGGTTGCTTTGAAAGGTTGTGGAAGTCCTGTTAGGAAACATGGCTTTACAAGTCCTTTCCACCAGGAGACAACAGCTGCAGAACATCTGGGTGTGCCAGTGTTGAGAGCACCAGCAAAGATCAAAGTGGAGAAGTTGGTGAACAATGGCAGTGGCCTGGCGGAGGGCAAGTGGGGTGCTGGCTGTGGGACCAGGGGAGTCCTGACTGATTTAGGAGGCGTGTGATGGTCTGTGCCAGCAAGCAGAATAGTGCTGTGGCCTTGGCACACTGCTAATACTGGAATTCAGTGGGGTCACTGGGCAGGCTGAGTGTGTGAGCTGCTGGAGGGACCCAGGTTGCCCACATGTAAACATCCAGTCTCCCTCTTGCCAGCCACAGAAAGGAGCAGGATGTGGCTGCTGGCGATGCCTGTCACGTATATGTAGTGTATATGTGTGCTATCCCAGCCTGCTGGGAACACTTCTTCTTTGGGACTGCTTGGGCTGAGGGAGAGAAAGCAGTGGTAGTTTCTGAGGTTTCGAGTTTGCTCGAGTTTCTCAGGCTGTTTCTGGAGCCACCCAGAGTTCTCTTCCTTGAAGCATTTCAAGTCCTGCTAATTTTCAAAATTCAAACAGACACAGCCCTAAGCTAGTTGATCTGACTTCAGAGCTATTCTTACGCTGAGCTGTTGGATGATCTGATCTCCTGAGATGTCTTCCATCTCAGTTTATGACCTGGTTCTTGTGAAAAGTAGGATCTTTTAGCCTGGAGAAGAGAGGTTTCTGGAGAGACAGTATTGTGGCCTTTGAATATGTAAAGAGGGTATAAGACAAATGGAGAAAGACTTTTTAGGAAAGTTTGCAGAGACAGGATAAGGGGCCATGCTTTCAAACTGAGACTAGGTTTAGATTGGCTAAAAGGAAAAACTTTTCTACAATGAAGCTGGTGAGACACTCAAACGGGTGTTCCAGAGAAGTTGTGGATGCCCCATCATTGAGAGTGCTCCTTATCAGTTTGGCTAGTCTTGAGCAATTTGATCTACTGTAAGATCTACCTGGCAAGGAAGTTGGACTAGATGATCTTTAATCACAGACTGTTGTATGATTCCGTGGAAGACAGAATGCAATAAAGTTCATATTTCAGATTTTGGCGCAGACATATTTATTTTTTCTCACTTTATGCATCATTGCAATGACAACTTGTTAGCTTCTGAAATGATTAGCTGAGATTGATTTCCTTCCTTAGTTTCATTTTCTCTGTTATTCCTTCACTCTTGGACTTTTTTTTTCACTAGATTCCCTCTTTCAGTAAACTGCCCTTAAGTATCACTTTGCTCCCCACCTGGCTTTTTTTTTTTTTTTCAATGACACCTTTTCACTGGTTCGTTTTGGGCCTTTGCTGCTTGAAGTCCAGCAGCCTCCTTGTCTGAGCATTACGGAGCTTTCTTTACAGCTTCATCACTATGCAAAAAGCCATAAATTACTGTGTTCCATCTCACATACCATCAAGTATCACACTAATATTCCCTCTGCTGAATAGCTGGTTGGTTTACATAGACCAGCCAAATACCAGGAAATCCAGATGGCAGCAAGAATCTTGTAGACTACTCCCGCTGTTCATTTAAATTCTGGAGAAGTCACGTGAGGTATCACATTCTCTTGAAAGAAGTGTCTATCATCTCGGACATTCTAGAATGGGCTATTAATATTGTCATGAGTTTCTGGCTAGACTTTTTAGTATGCAAATTCAAATTCAAATGATCTGAAATGATAGAACTTCAAGAATTTTTTTTTCCCAGAATCGAAGTATGATGGAGTTCCATAGGGAGAATCTTAATCTTAGTTATTCTATTCCATCTCACATCATGGCTGGGGGAAGGGAGAAGGGAGTATCTTTGGGGGATAATGGGTTCCGGTGTAGTCAGTAAGCTGGGCAGAGGAGCCATCAGGTATTGTCTGTTGTTGGGCGGGGGGGGATTCGTGTGAACTCTTCCTTTCTTGTACCCTGCCACTAGTATTGTTGCTAAAATTGTTTGTTTTCTCATCCAAGTGACAAAATCAGCACACTTAATGAGGGATGAAGAGGGAGCAGCGACCTCAGAACAGGAGGAAGAAGAAGCAGAGCCTGCTGTCCTCCAGAAGAAAAAAACACTACCAGCCAATTTTGCATCATCTGTGAACTTCCTGGGCGTGTACTCTATCCCCTTGTCCAGAACACTGAGCAAGATATTAAACAGGACTGGGCCCAAGACTGAGCCTTGGGGACCAGCTGGATGAACTCTATTTCCCACCACTCTGTGGGCCTGGCCATCACCCAGTTTGTCACCCAGCAAACAGCCCACCCATGCAAACCATAAGCAGACAGTTTCTTCAGGAGAATGATGTGAGACTCATTGCAAAAAGGATCAGGGAGATGCCTAGGAAGAGTCTCAGGTGAATCCAGGAGACTATAGTGGAGGACTATTCAGTTTTCCAATCAATTTGCTTAAAAAACTCTACAAAACCGTAATAAACAAACAAACAAACAAACAAACAAACATAAAAAGCAGACCAAACAAACACACAGAACCCCCCAACCAATAATCCCCAAAGAGACAAAAAAAGCCCCCAAAAAAGCCCACCAAAAAACCCACCCAAAACTGAAAAAAAACCCCAAACCCAACACAAAAAATCAGGGTGAAGGTTTTTAGTAACTTTAAAAATAACAAAACAAAACAAAACTAAAAAAACCCCAGAAAGTCACATTTCTAAAGGTGCTGTCCCAGCCTCTTCTCTCAGCAGGGAGGACATCCTGAAGTGGAGCCAGTTGGAAGAAAGCGGGACAGGGCAGCACCTGGGCCATTGTCTCAGGACGGCCCTGTGGCTGCCCCATTGCCAAAACCTGGACACATAAATCAAACACAGGTATGCACATGTGCTTAGACACAGCAAAAATATATTTGTCTGAAAAGAATACTGGTCCATTTCTATCACTGGAAAGAGCATAATGCCTCGTCTCAGCTTTCTTTTCAGTCATTACAAATGTTTCGAAAATAAAGGAGTGCAGAAAATGGAAATATCCAAGATCAACATGAGGACCAGTAACAAAGATTCCATTTTTGAAACTGCATTGGGAATCCTCTGCAGAAATTGACTCAGAGCTCTAAGATTTACAAAAAAGACCAAGAGGACTGGAGTCAATACAACACAGTGTCTGGAGACTTCAGCTGGTTACCTTGATTTCTCAAATATGATGGAGAAAGCACCTTAGCAACTACAGCTGCCAGTTCTCTCAGGGCCCTGACATGCCTCTGGGTGGGTCCCATGGTCTTGCATGCTCAGGTTCCTCAAGTGGTCTGAAAGCTGACCTGCTACTATGGGTTAGAATCAAGTCCACCAGTCCAATAACCTGAGAGATGTGGAAATAGTGACTGGCAGTAAAAATTGAGACCAACACTTGTTGAGTACCTCAGCCTTCTCCTTGTCTGTTGTCACTAGTCCTGTCTGGCTTATGGGGGTGGGGGGGGGGGAATAGGGGAGGTGTGATAGGTTTCTTTTCATCTTCCTTTTCCCACTGAAATACCCGTAGGTGCCTTTATTATTCTTAGTTTTGGCATGCTTTTCCAAATTCAGCTTCAACTGAGCCTTAGCTATACTGATCCCATCCTCACACACTCATGTGTTACCACTGTATTTTTCCCATGATTTGTCTCGCTGTGTATTGTCTGCATATTACCTACTTGCATCACATCTATTAATTTTCAATAACCTTCTGGCTTTAACTTGTTTTCAAAAAAAACCCTTTTTGAACCTTTCCACCTCAGAAATTCACCTGGGAAACCCCAAATCCCCAAAATTCACCCCGAAGTCCCCCCTGGGACGCTCAGCACTCACCTGGCAACTCCCAAAAGCCCACAAATTCACCCCAAAATTCACGGGGGACCCCCAAATCCCAGGGCTTCACCCCAAAATCCCACCTGCAACCCCCAAAACCCCTCAAATCACCCCCAAGACCCAGTCCCCCCAACACCTCCCAAATTCACTCCAAAATGTCTCCAATCCCCCTCAAAACCCTCCCAGATACCCCCAAATCCACCAAATTCACTCCCAGACCCATCTGGGACTCCCAAAAATCACCAAAATTCCCCGGAAAATCCACCTGCATCCCCCCAGATTCATCCCAAAATTCTCCCACGACTTCCAAATGCTCACCTGGATACCCCAAAATCGACAGAATTCACCCCAAAATACGTCTGGCATTCCCAAAACTCACCTGAGAACCCTAAAATTCACACGTATACCCTAAAATTCACCAAATTCACCCCAAAATTCCCCTAAGATCCCTAGAATTCCACAAATTCCCCCTAAAATTCAACTGGGACTCCCCACATTCCACAAATTCACCCCAAACCTCGCTACCCGGGATCCCCCAAAATTCCACAAATTCTCCCCCAAAATCAACCTGGGACCCCTCAAAACTCACCTGGATCTCCCCAAATCCCCGCCCCGCCCCGCCCCCCCCAATTCACCTGGGCACTCCCAAATCCCCAGAATTCAACCCAAAATTCACCTGGGACCCCAAAAACCTCCAAATTCGCTCCAAAATGATTGGCAACTTTACACACTCCATTTTCCCACAAAAGGATCTAGAGCCCTGTGCGCTTCGTATACAAACTAAATGCAAAAAAACTTTCTATTCATTCTCAGCAAAAAGACTTCCTATTCCTCCTTCTTTTGGACAAAACTGCCTTCACTTTCAAACTTATTCTCTTGCTCACTTACCTGCATAATGCTTAGTCCCTGTTCTGCATGCTCATTTTCTTCACTTTTACAAGGAATCCTCTCCTCATCTTCTTCTTCCTCTGCTTCTTCCATTTCCTGTGCCAAGATCACCCGTTTCTCTGTTAGATTTCTTTCTCCAGCTGATTTTTTGACAACTGTCCCTATCTTCTGGCACCGCTCGCTCGAGAGAGGCGATTGTCCCGCTCTGCTCTGGGCTGGGACTGCGCTCTCTTCAAGCCCTGGGGGCAATTTTGGATGCCACAGCGTCAGAAAGACCTCAGGCTATTGGAGAAATGTCCAAAGGAGGGACACAGGGATAGCGAAGAGGCTGGAGGGAAAGCCATACAAAGAGTGGCTCAGGGCATTTGGTTCAGCTGCAGAGAGGACACTGAGCTCACACCTCACTTGGGACCTCTCAGCTCCTCCCAAGGGCAGCACAGGGACAGCTTTGCTCTCTGCTCTCTGCGACCAGGGACAGGAGCCAAGGGAATGCCAGGAGCTGTGTCAGGGGACGATTAGGCTGGCTATCAGGGAAAGGTTTTTTTCCTCAGAGGCTGGTCGGGCACTGAATAGGTTCTCCAGGCAATGGGCACAGCCCCAAGGCTGCCAGAGATCCAGGAGCGTTTGGCCAATGCTCTCAGGGATGCAGAGGGTGGGACTGTTGGAGTGTCTGTGCAGGGCCAGGAGTTGGACTTTGACGATCCCTAGGGGTCCCTTCCGACTCAGGAAACTCTTACCATTTTCCCCTCTTTCCTCTCCTTGCACAATGCTCTCAGCTTACTGTTCCACCGCATGCTCCACTTCTGAAACCTCCGCTACTTCTTTCCAGTTCAAGCACAGTTCTACTGGTTACAATCCAAAGATAGACAGATTGAAAAACAACCAAAAAGAAACACCTGTTTGGAATGTCGTGGTCTTATCTGCATCTCCAACTATGAAGTCGATTGTGCCTTGCAAGTTCTAAAACTTGCAAAACAACAACAACAAAAAACACCCACCACACCGTTTTAACATAGGGATTTGCCTTCTTCTAAGAAATCCATATCCCTTCTCAAAATGGATCTATTTCAGGAAGAGATCATCTTGAATAGATCACTTACTACCTAAAGAACCTGGAACACTCAAATCCGTAATGATAAGCCTGTTACCTTGTCGTTTTCTGTTCCAAAGGCAAATGCATTTGCTCAAGTGCCGTTTGTAACAAGGACAGAGCTCAAAGTGTGGCTCTGAGAAATGTTTTGGTTTCTCTCTCCTATCTCCATCAAAAGCACTTTCTTCAATGGCTGAAACAATACTTGATACAGTCTGAATTTTAAAGGTCATGAAAATTTTCTCCAAAGTGAAAAATTAATATAGCAGTCAGGTTTGAAACCAACGGGAATTTTTGTTTTACCTGTTTGAAGATTCCCTTCACACTAAAATGCTGGCTGATGGATACCTAGAAGAAATCAATTCCCACAAAATGCTTCTGGGTAAGCCATTACGTCATCCATTACAATTTGCTTCAGTGTCCCGTTCCTGTCCAATTGAAGGTCCCTGTTTAAGAGACTCAAGTGCGGAGAGAAATAAAATTAAATATGACTACAGTGCCTTTAAATCGAAATCGAACTTCCTGATCAATCTCATAAAACCTTTAGGCTAAATGTTGCCATTGATCTGTTTCTACTGAACACAATCACGTCCTGGCTTGTTAGAGATTAGTTCATTACAAAGAAAGAAACGCAGAGAAGTTAAAATATTTCCAAAGAAGCATTTGACATCCTTCCTTTTGGATGGGGAACCACACCAACACTGCTTACATAAGAGGTCAAATGACTGTCTTCCATGTTAGTTCTGCACTGTGCTCAGCGGAGCCTTTCTGGTTTATTTGCCTTTGACTTGGACATAAAGCTGAGTCTTGATTCAAGAAAAATCAATATTCACACTTGTTTTCATTTACACGGACATTGGCTTGGTCTCCTAAACAAAGAGAATGATGGGGAATTTTTGTACGAGTTCAGATAGGTAACATTCTCTTTCCGCAACCTGGCATTGTATTTTCACTTGGTCTGTTACCTCTGGCTTTGTTTTAACGGCTCAAATTATTAGGAAGAGTATCAAACCTCCAGCTCTAACCACAGTCCCACTGCGAGGTGTGTGAAGGTATGTGCATCTGCCCCTCAGGTCCACACTGCTCTTCTAATGTGCCTCTGATCGAGCAGGTAGGAAAGACCTCCTGGCTGTGTGAACAGTGCTGCTTCCTCTACGGCTTCAGAGCTGCTGCTAAGATCTTCAGGAAGGAGAGCGGTATTGTACCCATTTTTAGATGGTTTTTAAAGTTGCCGGTGCTTGGCTGTCTTAAACGTCTGAGTTCCTAGAACTTTGAATGAGATCAAATCTATGAGTGAAGAGATGATGGTGCAGACCAACTTCTGATTCCGGTGATCCAAGAATCTGCACTACTACTTTTACCTTCTGAATAAGGCATGGATGTGATGGTATGCACAGTAATACTGATGTGCTATGGTTTTTGAATGATAGCAGTCTTCCTTTGTCCCATTCCTAAACCGTGGGCATTATTTGCCTTAACCTTGTTCAGTAGGGACATTATTCTATATTCTTACATGAAGTGAAAAGCACTCTTTTTCCATACCTTCACACAACAGCATTAAAACAAGGCCTAAGTAGTACAACCAATGTTCAAAGATGCTCTACCTTTTAAGTTTACAAAACATACCAAATTCATACCTTGTTCTAAGTTGATCTCAAGAAGAAAGGGTGTTCTCCAAATACTCCTTCAGCTCTTCCTCACAGCTCACCGTTTGCCTTTTTTCTAAGATTGTATCCAGATCACTTTCATCATCTAAGGCCACATAAAAAAGCTAGTAAAAATGGTTTCGTAGATACTAAAATCTCCCCAGCTCTTTAGGATTCAAGGAAGTTAATTATGCACATATCTTCTACACCCAGAAGAGAAAGCTACCTCAGCAAAACTCATCGCCTATGAAAATCTTCCTAGATAATGAACACCTCTGACACTGCCACCCCAAGTTGGTGTTCTGAAACAATGAGAACCTCACATCCAATCAGACTCTAGACCTGCACAAGATCTCGTCATAGCAACTTGCAGCCACTTTCTACAGAAAGCAGCAGTGATCTCTATCGCTGTTGCCATACCAACAATAAGACAGGACTGTCCATTCAGCGTGAATCAAGCAGTTAGCAAAAATGCACCTGACAGAATGAAACTGAAGAGGAGAAATTCCCATCTAAAAGTCAAAGATTACATTTTTAATTTTATAGCAGGTATTTTGAATTTCAGAGGGCTCTTTGCGTTAAGAAGTCCTGTCTTTATAGCACACCCTTGTTTTTATGTTTCTACCTGGATTATGGCCATTTAGCCGTCTCCTTCAAATCACTCCAAAGAAAAACATTCAAGTGAACAAGTTCTTTCTAAACTGCTGGAAGGTGAAATGAATGAGTAAGAGGATATGTAACATGATAAAAGGCTGCCTGGAATTTTACGACTGGTATCCAACATGGCGTCTTCTATCTGGAGAGTAAAAAAAAATCAGTCTCCAAGTAAACTGGTAAGAATGCGGATTCTCAAAACTTCTGTTTATTCTGGCACCATAAAGCACCAAATCACATTCTATAATTTATCCCTTTAGAAACAACTGCCCGACTTTTTTTATGTATAGAAAAGATTGGAAGACATTTGGGAGATCATTTCCAGCTCTTCCTGAAGTCTGATCTTAAGCAGACTGGGCCATACGTCATTCATCGCTATCCTATGTATTTCAGATAGAAATGATCATAAAAATACAATCTATTTCTATTACAAATAATAAACACAAGAATTATGAACACTTCCACATGAAACTCTTCCACACCAAACTGTTTCTCTGGAGTGTTTTGTCACACTATGGACCTCTTTCTAAGGTGACATCAATAGCCTACCACGCAGAAGGCATTGCAGGTGGGAGCACAGGAAGAACAGACTAATCCCAAGGAGTGATGAAGATATATGTCATCAAATAAAAGAAACGTACATCCACGTGCTCCACTTCTTCTTCAAACCTACATTTTCGTTTCTCAGTCATCTGAAGCATGTTGGAGTGCACAACTTCAGCATCTTCTGCTGTGCAAATGTTCACATCCAACAGGGTCATCTGAAGGAAAAGAAGAACAAATTATTGACATGCACAGAAGAAATACTGTGTGGCTTTCAGAGAGCCTGGCTAAACGTAGTGTTTCTTTTCTTGTGATGGACAGAGATAGATTCAGCCTCCCACATGCCATATTAGATTACTAAACAATACCATCTGGTTGGACACAAAGGGAGAAATTGAGGCAGAGGTGGAATTTCTTTCCCAAGATAAGACAGATTTAGCACAAGGGCTGAGGCTCCTTGCATCTTCCACATTCATGTAGGACAGCACTCCCTTCATTACTGGCATTTGTTACGGCTTTTCCACATTTCAAGCACAAATACCAACTACTACTGTGAAACCAAACGGATGGCTTACTTTTTGAACAGAGTAAGGCGGAGGTTAAAAAGAAATTCCACTTGTTATCTCACTGTCTGGTGCATCTTTACTCTCTCTAATGACACATTGGACCACGGCTATCACAGCCAAAAGCTGTGGCACTCAACTTGCACATCTGCCCTTTCTCCTGACATTTGCCCTCGACCAGCTCATACTGGATGCTCATTTTCTCCACGCACTCCACATTAGGGCTGTCTGAATGATACGGAACAGACCACAGTCAAAATTCCCATCTTTCACAGTGCAGTGTGACATGGAAACATGACAGAGGCCATGTGCTGAATCTCAGCACACGGAACAGATGCCAGCAGTGCCTACAGACACCAGACATTACCAGCCAAAGAAATCAAGACATTTTCATACACAGCTGTTTCTCATTATGCTTCAAAGTAGCAAGGTACTTAACAATCGCTACCAACTTCTTTGCTACCATACAGGCTACAAACATCCCAACTGGATGTGCTCTGGAGCAAGAGAAGGCAGACACAGAGCGGGAAGGCATGCTGCAAGGACACAGAGAAAGGAAGTATCTCCAATACTTCCCCTCTTCTTCTCATACTTCCCCTCTTCTTCTCCAGGAGTTAAAAAGGAGTATTTTTGTATGACTGAGAAGGGATCCACGTCAAAATTAACATTTGATTTCCCCCAGATTCATTCTAACCGAGCCAGTTCCTGCTAGATCTCCCCATGCACAGGTGTTTGTACTGGCCAAAGGAAAGCCATGCCACAGGCAGCTTCTTTGGCTCTTACTGCCACCTCCAAGCAACTGAGAAGGTATGTGGCAACACACGGAACAAAGAATAGAGCAAACATGCACTCTCAAAGCAACCGTCTGCCTCATCGTTGCCCAGGAGAAAAGAAAATATTGCTTGAATTCCAGACTGTTCTTAGGATTTCCCGACCTACCTAGACTTTTGTTTCAATTCTCCAGAGTTCTGCACCATTCGTTTCCATCAGATTTGGCACGTGTTGGAGGCAACAGGGTGCTATCAAAGCAGGAAACAAGAGTCAGGTATCCTAAAATACAAACCAGTCAGTACTTCAAATATAAAATTATGAATCCGAATATCCATACTACTGGGCGTTCTTTTATTTACAGCCATCTTGGCAATGAAAATAAACCTGAGATTGTTGTTGTTCAAGGCCAACTGTTTACTGCCCGATAAGGAACTAACTGTCATCTACCTGGTTCCTACATCCACCGTAAAAAACCTCCCTGTAAAGATCGTAATGCATTGCACCCACACCAATGTGTCTTGTGTTCAGGATGGATATTCAAACGTAGCAACGTTAGATTTCTATCCAGACTCCTCTCTTCATTTATTCCGCAAATAAAATCCCACGCCATGGAGAAAAAAATGCCTTGACAAAAACACCAAGTTCTAGCTCTCCACCCCTCTTTGCCCATTTCTGCTATGTTTCGAGATTTACTTCTGCATTCCTCCATTTTTAGAGCCTGATCGCCACCTATTAAGTGTAGCTGGGGCACTGAAAATCAAGAATGCATTTTTTCCATTCAAAAGAGCTGTACAGAAATAGATGTAGACCCTGCCTTACTGCTGCATTTAGCAATCACACATTGACAGGAAGCAAAGTGCATTTTGTAGCCAAGTCCTTCATTAACTCCAGCAACAATTGTTTTCCTTTATGCTATACCCTCTTTTGCCATACCCGATATATTGCAAAACCTTCAGTCTCTCTTCACTGAGTACCATCTGCTCCTTTATCAACTTTTCCATTTCCATATTCACAGTTGGGGGATTCTGTATTTCTTCACTTGCCATAAATTCTCTGCAGGATGGAAAGTAGATATGTAGAATGGAATCACATGATATATGTGATATCATACGTGGTATCACGTAGAAAGAAAAAATGATCAAGTATTACTTTAACAGAAACCAAAAGTGAACACTAGCCTCTTGGTGTTGCTCATTGTCCAAAAGAAGACTGCCAAATTTCTGACCTGAAACTCTGAACTCCACACTTCTTTTGCATGAGCTTCCAGTCCCTTGCCATTTCAGTTGATGCCATTTTTCTTTCTCAAGCTCTGATTTCATTCGATTCAAGAGTAGCTTGGCAGTTGCCCTCTCATTATCCAGCAGTGCTCCGTTTATATTCTGTGTATTAAAAAACAAAACCAGAAGTAGAAGCAGCATACAACATGCAAAAACAAACCAAAAATTGTCTCTTCTACAGAAAATGAGGGGAGAAAAAAACACAAATGATAACCAATACCCCGTCAAGTAGAAATTTCTTCTATATTTCAGTGATTGATAGGCAGAAAAAATGAATTTCATCTGGGGAAAGAAAGACATTCTAGGAATATTCAGACTGCTATCTTGCCCCAGGTAAAACATTTACCATGGCCTTAGCGTTAATGAGCTTGTGAACATCAGCTGCCAAGAGGAAGGACATTTCCTCCAGTTTCACACAATACTTGGTCAGTACATCTGCTATCTGTGCAATCAAAGAATACAGAAAAGCAACAACAATGAAAAGTAGAACTCAAATATCAATTTCCCAAGTTAAAATCTACATGAACAAGACAATTTTTCCATTCAAGTGAATTCGATTTAATTAATTCATTAACTACATAAGTAGCATTCTCACGTTCAAGAGTAGAATTCAAAGAATCGACGTTGCTTCTTCTGAGACATTGAAGCCTGAGTAGATCCCAACTTCAAATCTAGTAGGACGGCATGAAAGCAATACCTGCTACATTTAGTACATGTAAACTACAAAGAACATCTAGAACAGCTCTAAAAGATGCACAAACCCATGAACTTTGAAGGAGACGCTAGCAAGAAATGTGGAAATAGGCTTTATCTGCCCAGTGCTTTTCCCAAAAGCACGGGCACTCCTTGGCGTCAGTGAGAGTCTCTGTCTCATTACTCAGCAGCTGGCTTAGGGTAAAAAAGGATGCATGCAATCACTTCATTCCTGTTCATGACATAAACTTACTGCATCATCATGGAAGCCATTTACTTGGAAATATAGCCTAAAAAATAGGTGTCAGACTGGGTACATATCTAGATTGCTATGAGCAAAACCAATTTCTTTTTAACAGGAAAGCCATACAATATGCCTGCCATGGCAAATATTAGTCTACTAGCCCTGCACTTCAACGGGCAGTGAGCAGTTCATGACACCAAGTTTACGTTTGGCAAGGAGACAGTCTATTTATTACAAGCCCCTAGTTCTAGAACCAAGAATTCAGGAGTTGCTCATTCCCAATGAAAATCTGTCCATTTCATACCTTTGGGGTTTTATGCTTCTGTTCTTTACCTGTCTTGAGTGTGGCTTTCTTGTGAAGTCACTGATGGGTGTTTTTCCAACACATTTCTGCTGATTACACGGTAATTGCGTGGCATCAGCAGACATCTCTGAATGTCTCTTGAAAGTATGCTTTTTACTCTTCCTAGAGGACCTTGTCTTCTTCTTTCCTTCACCCAAAAGGTGGGCTAAGTGAGCCTTCAAAGAACCATCATCTCAACAATTAGAATTCTTTCAAACCTACTGAATGGAGAACAGAGACAAAAAAATTTTAAAAAGACTAGTACGCGAAAGACAACAGAAGAGAAAGGTAAAATAATGAATCCTACATGCCACGTGCATAACTCTCTTCATTCAAGGCTATTTTCAAAATGAGAAAAAAAAAAAAAAAAGATCATCTTTTCCTCAGAGAGGAAAAGTGGAGTAACTGGATTGTGTTGCCTTGCCTACAGTTACCAGAAAAGTCAACAGCTGAGTTGAAAACTCCTGAAGCTGGCTAACTACACCTCTAAATGTTTTACTACTGTGTTATGATTCTGTCTTCAGTTAATAGAACCCGATATACAACAAAGAGATGGGAGCACATGGAGATGCATTGGAGAGCCTACGCTGGAGGTAACACATTCATTTTTTACTCAAACAAATCCAAATTAGAAATGTTGAAAATTACCTGGGGCCATTTCAACAGCCAGCAAACTGACTAACACAACCAATCTTTGGCTTCTATTCAATCCTTTGCTTGTTTTACCTGGACCTTGAAGATCTGTCTGCAGCCTTCCTCTCTGCAAATATATCACACTCGTCCTATTGAGAACCCATGGCTCATCACAGCTGCTTCGCCACGCCTGCTTCCAGAAGAACTGGCAACTACAAGCTGGGAGCCAAGAGATACAACACTTCACTTGGAAAAGGGCCTTCCATGAATCCTAGAATCCCAGAATGGTTTGGACTGGAAGCGACCTTAGAGACAAATTATCTTCTTCCCACATCCTGACACGGGCAGGGACACTTTTCCACTAGTCCAGGTTGCTCCATGTCCGCTCCAGCCTGGCCCTGGACGCTTCCTGCCATGGGGCTCCTACACAGCCTCTTTGAGCAACATGTGCCTCAGCACCCACCCAAGGAAGAATTCCTTTCCAATATCCCATCTATCCCAGCCCTCTGGCAGTTTGAAGCTATTCCCCCTTGTCCTGCGAGTCCAGACCCTTTTCCAAAGTCCCTCCCCAGCTATCTTGGAGCCCCAGCAGGCACTGCAAAGGGCTCGAAGATCTCCCTGGAGCCTTCTGTTCTCCAGATTGGACACCCTCAGCTCTCCCAGACTGTCCTAGAGCAAAGAAGCTCCACCTTTCAAAGCACCTTAGACGCCTCCTACCGGCCAAACTCGATGGCAACGCTGGCCTTCCGGGCCCTATGGATATCGCTTCCGGTGTCGCTCGGGGTCACTCCCGGCTCTCTTCCCGCCCCCCATGGGGCCCTCAGGCGATGCCGCTCCTACGCCACTTCTGCCGCTGTCAGACCAACGGGGGGGCGGGGGGCCAGCCCAGACTCATCCACAATCCACACTGTCCTCGGCGGCTGCTGCGGGCTCATGGAGGCCCACACACCCGGAAGCAGAGCTCCGAACACAGAGGATCATAGCCCCACATTTGTGTTCGTCTCTGCACAAGGCAGGCCAGTCTTGCCATGCCCGGACTTTTCAGTTCAGCACGAGAATGAGACTACACCTGCGCCATGGGGGAGGAAACCTCTAAAGACTCCCTCATACGTGGTCGCTCAACTTAATGCCTAGGCACTTGCCATTCCTAAGGCTACACTAAAGCCTTTTTTACCTTGCGGGTAAGAAATGCCGTTGTTCTCGTGTGCAGCTAAAGGCGCAGCACAGGCAGGCCGGGGCAAAAGCTGGGGCAGAGCCCTTCCTCACTCCTTCGCTGTGCTGTACTCCATGCAGCTAGAGCGAAGCGAGAAGGACGCGAGGAAGAAAAAGGCGTTCTTAAAGTAGCACCCTGGCAGCAGCCCTGAAAAGGCGCATAACACACGGCGTCTCGCTGCCCTCCGTTCTACATACTCGCGGCTCCCTCTGCCGACTTGCAAAAGTTGCTACCAGAGCAGAGGCGGCCAGATTGAAGAGGCAGTGCCTAGGTTCACCTTCTCCTTACTGCACGTAAGCCACGTCCAGCTCCTCGCTGCACTCTGGATTTCCCTTCTCCGAGGCACTTACAGTGGTGCTGTGTGCAACTCGGCGCCTAGAAGCGACCGCCAATGCTTTCACAGCGGGCTGCAAGGGAACCAAGGAGCAGCACAAGCAGCAGTGCTTCAGCTTGCTCCTTCCGACTGCTAAGGGCACTTGGGAAGGCAAGCGAGAGTCAACCACCTTCCTCTCCTAGTAGCCTGTAACGTGGTGCACACAAGCACGGGACTAGTGCCGCTTCGTTCACCGCCCTCGCCCAAGCGTGGAGCCGCTTTCACTTGCCGGCGGCCAGAAGCCGCTGCAAGGGCGCCACACAACCACAAGTGCGCCGGCAGCCAAGAGCTAGAGAACGCTGCTTCTGCCCAAGCCCGCCTAGGGCGTGCACCTTTGTTCTCAGAGCTCCGTGCAACAGTCTGCCTCTCTCGCACTTCGAATGGAAAACGAAAGCTTTTCGCCTACGCCCGTCACAGAGATCCGTTGCCAGGACGAGAATGCCTTGTGGCCGGAGCTCGCCCCCGCCGCGAGGAAGCTGCTATTAGCACCGCGTTGCAGGGACACGTCTCGCTTCTTGACTACGTGCTCAGCGCTCTCCGAATTCGCCGCTAGCTCCACGGTCTTTCTCAGCTGCGAGTAGCAGCGCTCGCAGTACATAGAGCTTCGCAAGGACCGAAGACCCGGAGGGAAGTATCGCACTCGAAAATGTGCCAGGATAGAGACGTTCTACACTGAGTAGAGACACAGACAGACAGAGAGTTCTACACTGCCCCTTCTCGTCGGCCATCTTGTGCTCTGCTGCCTCTGCTGTGACGAATAGGTCCTTGAAAGGCGAGCGACAGCGGCTCTCCAGGCACTGAAGAGAGTTCCCTAGGGACTTTTCGATGTAAAACTTTTTCCACCTCCAAAAATACATGGGTAAGTCCTAAAAGTTTTGGTTTTCTTAAGAATAGTTTCGCCCAAGTTTTGCTGTTCTAAACACCCATGGTTTCAGTCTTCACTTAACTGCTTGTTTCTGTCTTTTTGGCTAGTGGCAATCTAATTCTAAGGTAACTAGATGTGTTGGAAATCCATAAATTACATCTCAAGTTAGGTGGGATAATTGGCTCGGAAGAAAATGGAATTGAGAATTTGGAAAGAATCCAGAGTGAGCTGATGTCACAATCCGAGATTCCCTTGGGTTCCAAATCCTTTCGTTTGTGTTTTTGTGGGCTTTTTGAAGGCGGTGTACAGTTGAAGCCATGATTTAGCTGCGGTGAGACCTGCTCTGCTGTAAAAGCATTATTTTCTCAGTGAGCATGGACAACAGTTAGAGTGTCGTCTTTTAAGATTCCCTGCACTCCACTTATGGTGGCAAAAGCAGTGCCTTGACTGTAATCATAAAAGTGATTACAGCTTCATTGCTTTGACATCATGTAGGATGCTTCCTCCATCTGCTGTGGTCAGCATTAAGTAACAGATTTCTCAGTTTCTAGGAAGAGTCTAGCAAACAATCACCTTGCTCCTTCTCTTGCATTTATTCATCACTGCTATGCTGCTATACAGACAGGTAGTCTGTTTATGATTCAACAATTCAATGGGACATCAAGTAAATAACAAAGCAAAACTAACTACCGAAAGCACTATAAGGGCCAGAGATTAGCTTGGATCAAAACAGGTATTCTCCTAGCATTGTTTACAAACGAGTCAGCATGTGAAACAGAAGGCACAATGTAGTTTGTGCCTTGTTTTGGGCATGCCCGGAAGAAGGAAATTCTGATTTCACATACGGGAAAAGAAATGTTGACATTTGAATGAGATTGTTCATACTCCAGTAAAGGTTGCTTTGAAAGGTTGTGGAAGTCCTGTTAGGAAACATGGCTTTACAAGTCCTTTCCACCAGGAGACAACAGCTGCAGAACATCTGGGTGTGCCAGTGTTGAGAGCACCAGCAAAGATCAAAGTGGAGAAGTTGGTGAACAATGGCAGTGGCCTGGCGGAGGGCAAGTGGGGTGCTGGCTGTGGGACCAGGGGAGTCCTGACTGATTTAGGAGGCGTGTGATGGTCTGTGCCAGCAAGCAGAATAGTGCTGTGGCCTTGGCACACTGCTAATACTGGAATTCAGTGGGGTCACTGGGCAGGCTGAGTGTGTGAGCTGCTGGAGGGACCCAGGTTGCCCACATGTAAACATCCAGTCTCCCTCTTGCCAGCCACAGAAAGGAGCAGGATGTGGCTGCTGGCGATGCCTGTCACGTATATGTAGTGTATATGTGTGCTATCCCAGCCTGCTGGGAACACTTCTTCTTTGGGACTGCTTGGGCTGAGGGAGAGAAAGCAGTGGTAGTTTCTGAGGTTTCGAGTTTGCTCGAGTTTCTCAGGCTGTTTCTGGAGCCACCCAGAGTTCTCTTCCTTGAAGCATTTCAAGTCCTGCTAATTTTCAAAATTCAAACAGACACAGCCCTAAGCTAGTTGATCTGACTTCAGAGCTATTCTTACGCTGAGCTGTTGGATGATCTGATCTCCTGAGATGTCTTCCATCTCAGTTTATGACCTGGTTCTTGTGAAAAGTAGGATCTTTTAGCCTGGAGAAGAGAGGTTTCTGGAGAGACAGTATTGTGGCCTTTGAATATGTAAAGAGGGTATAAGACAAATGGAGAAAGACTTTTTAGGAAAGTTTGCAGAGACAGGATAAGGGGCCATGCTTTCAAACTGAGACTAGGTTTAGATTGGCTAAAAGGAAAAACTTTTCTACAATGAAGCTGGTGAGACACTCAAACGGGTGTTCCAGAGAAGTTGTGGATGCCCCATCATTGAGAGTGCTCCTTATCAGTTTGGCTAGTCTTGAGCAATTTGATCTACTGTAAGATCTACCTGGCAAGGAAGTTGGACTAGATGATCTTTAATCACAGACTGTTGTATGATTCCGTGGAAGACAGAATGCAATAAAGTTCATATTTCAGATTTTGGCGCAGACATATTTATTTTTTCTCACTTTATGCATCATTGCAATGACAACTTGTTAGCTTCTGAAATGATTAGCTGAGATTGATTTCCTTCCTTAGTTTCATTTTCTCTGTTATTCCTTCACTCTTGGACTTTTTTTTTCACTAGATTCCCTCTTTCAGTAAACTGCCCTTAAGTATCACTTTGCTCCCCACCTGGCTTTTTTTTTTTTTTTCAATGACACCTTTTCACTGGTTCGTTTTGGGCCTTTGCTGCTTGAAGTCCAGCAGCCTCCTTGTCTGAGCATTACGGAGCTTTCTTTACAGCTTCATCACTATGCAAAAAGCCATAAATTACTGTGTTCCATCTCACATACCATCAAGTATCACACTAATATTCCCTCTGCTGAATAGCTGGTTGGTTTACATAGACCAGCCAAATACCAGGAAATCCAGATGGCAGCAAGAATCTTGTAGACTACTCCCGCTGTTCATTTAAATTCTGGAGAAGTCACGTGAGGTATCACATTCTCTTGAAAGAAGTGTCTATCATCTCGGACATTCTAGAATGGGCTATTAATATTGTCATGAGTTTCTGGCTAGACTTTTTAGTATGCAAATTCAAATTCAAATGATCTGAAATGATAGAACTTCAAGAATTTTTTTTTCCCAGAATCGAAGTATGATGGAGTTCCATAGGGAGAATCTTAATCTTAGTTATTCTATTCCATCTCACATCATGGCTGGGGGAAGGGAGAAGGGAGTATCTTTGGGGGACAATGGGTTCCGGTGTAGTCAGTAAGCTGGGCAGAGGAGCCATCAGGTATTGTCTGTTGTTGGGCGGGGGGGGATTCGTGTGAACTCTTCCTTTCTTGTACCCTGCCACTAGTATTGTTGCTAAAATTGTTTGTTTTCTCATCCAAGTGACAAAATCAGCACACTTAATGAGGGATGAAGAGGGAGCAGCGACCTCAGAACAGGAGGAAGAAGAAGCAGAGCCTGCTGTCCTCCAGAAGAAAAAAACACTACCAGCCAATTTTGCATCATCTGTGAACTTCCTGGGCGTGTACTCTATCCCCTTGTCCAGAACACTGAGCAAGATATTAAACAGGACTGGGCCCAAGACCGAGCCTTGGGGACCAGCTGGATGAACTCTATTTCCCACCACTCTGTGGGCCTGGCCATCACCCAGTTTGTCACCCAGCAAACAGCCCACCCATGCAAACCATAAGCAGACAGTTTCTTCAGGAGAATGATGTGAGACTCATTGCAAAAAGGATCAGGGAGATGCCTAGGAAGAGTCTCAGGTGAATCCAGGAGACTATAGTGGAGGAAGGACGCGAGGAAGAAGAAGGCGTTCTTAAAGTAGCACCCTGGCAGCAGCCCTGAAAGGGCGCATAACACACGGCGTCTCGCTGCCCTCCGTTCTACATACTCGCAGCTCCCTCTGCCGACTTGCAAAAGTTGCTACCAGAGCAGAGGCAGCCAGATTGAAGAGGCAGTGCCTAGGTTCACCTTCTCCTTACTGCACGTAAGCCACGTCCAGCTCCTCGCTGCACTCTGGATTTCCCTTCTCCGCGGCACTTACAGTGGTGCTGTGTGCAACTCGGCGCCTAGAAGCGACCGCCAATGCTTTCACAGCGGGCTGCAAGGGAACCAAGGAGAAGCACAAGCAGCAGTGCTTCAGCTTGCTCCTTCCGACTGCTAAGGGCACTTGGGAAGGCAAGCGAGAGTCAACCACCTTCCTCTCCTAGTAGCCTGTAACGTGGTGCACACAAGCACGGGACTAGTGCCGCTTCGTTCACCGCCCTCGCCCAAGCGTGGAGCCGCTTTCACTTGCCGGCGGCCAGAAGCCACTGCAAGGGCGCCACACAACCACAAGTGCGCCGGCAGCCAAGAGCTAGAGAACGCTGCTTCTGCCCAAGCCCGCCTAGGGCGTGCACCTTTGTTCTCAGAGCTCCGTGCAACAGTCTGCCTCTCTCGCACTTCGAATGGAAAACGAAAGCTTTTCGCCTATGCCCTTCACAGAGATCCGTTGCCAGGACGAGAATGTCTTGTGGCCGGAGCTCGCCCCGGCGGCGAGGAAGCTGCTATTAGCACCGCGTTGCAGGGACACGTCTCGCTTCTTGACTACGTGCTCAGCGCTCTCCGAATTCGCCGCTAGCTCCACGGTCCTTCTCAGCTGCGAGTAGCAGCGCTCGCAGTACACAGAGCTTCGCAAGGCCCGAAGACCCGGAGGGAAGTATCGCACACGAAAATGTGCCAGGACAGAGACGTGTTCTACGTTGTCCCTTCTCGTCATGCAGTTTGTGCCTCTGCTGCTTCTGCTGTAGGTAATCGCTCCTTGAAAGACGAGCGAGAGCGTCCTTCCGGGTGCATTGCACTGAGTCGAGTGCTCGCTCGGGACTTTGCTCTCGGGGCCAAGGCAAGAGGGCGTGCTTGCCCGCAGAACTGAGAACACGCTGTTGGGCAGAGCTGCACCTGACCGCTGGAGTTCAGCTCTCGCCGGACGGCAGAAGGCGAAGAACGAAGCCGCTTGCGAGCGGCGCAGTGCAGCGAAGAGCTCTCCGAATTCGCCGCTAGCTCCACGGTCCTTCTCAGCTGCGAGTAGCAGCGCTCGCAGTACACAGAGCTTCGCAAGGCCCGAAGACCCGGAGGGAAGTATCGCACACGAAAATGTGCCAGGACAGAGACGTGTTCTACGTTGTCCCTTCTCGTCATGCAGTTTGTGCCTCTGCTGCTTCTGCTGTTAGGAATCGCTCCTTGAAAGACGAGCGAGAGCGTCCTTCCGGGTGCATTGCACTGAGTCGAGTGCTCGCTCGGGACTTTGCTCTCGGGGCCAAGGCAAGAGGGCGTGCTTGCCCGCAGAACTGAGAACACGCTGATGGGCAGAGCTGCAACTGACCGCTGGAGTTCAGCTCTCGCCGGACGGCAGAAGGCGAAGAACGAAGCCGCTTGCGAGCGGCGCAGTGCAGCGAAGAGCTCTCCGAATTCGCCGCTAGCTCCACGGTCCTTCTCAGCTGCGAGTAGCAGCGCTCGCAGTACACAGAGCTTCGCAAGGCCCGAAGACCCGGAGGGAAGTATCGCACACGAAAATGTGCCAGGACAGAGACGTGTTCTACGTTGTCCCTTCTCGTCATGCAGTTTGTGCCTCTGCTGCTTCTGCTGTAGGTAATCGCTCCTTGAAAGACGAGCGAGAGCGTCCTTCCGGGTGCATTGCACTGAGTCGAGTGCTCGCTCGGGACTTTGCTCTCGGGGCCAAGGCAAGAGGGCGTGCTTGCCCGCAGAACTGAGAACACGCTGTTGGGCAGAGCTGCAACTGACCGCTGGAGTTCAGCTCTCGCCGGACGGCAGAAGGCGAAGAACGAAGCCGCTTGCGAGCGGCGCAGTGCAGCGAAGAGCTCTCCGAATTCGCCGCTAGCTCCACGGTCCTTCTCAGCTGCGAGTAGCAGCGCTCGCAGTACACAGAGCTTCGCAAGGCCCGAAGACCCGGAGGGAAGTATCGCACACGAAAATGTGCCAGGACAGAGACGTGTTCTACGTTGTCCCTTCTCGTCATGCAGTTTGTGCCTCTGCTGCTTCTGCTGTTAGGAATCGCTCCTTGAAAGACGAGCGAGAGCGTCCTTCCGGGTGCATTGCACTGAGTCGAGTGCTCGCTCGGGACTTTGCTCTCGGGGCCAAGGCAAGAGGGCGTGCTTGCCCGCAGAACTGAGAACACGCTGTTGGGCAGAGCTGCACCTGACCGCTGGAGTTCAGCTCTCGCCGGACGGCAGAAGGCGAAGAACGAAGCCGCTTGCGAGCGGCGCAGTGCAGCGAAGAGCTCTCCGAATTCGCCGCTAGCTCCACGGTCCTTCTCAGCTGCGAGTAGCAGCGCTCGCAGTACACAGAGCTTCGCAAGGCCCGAAGACCCGGAGGGAAGTATCGCACACGAAAATGTGCCAGGACAGAGACGTGTTCTACGTTGTCCCTTCTCGTCATGCAGTTTGTGCCTCTGCTGCTTCTGCTGTTAGGAATCGCTCCTTGAAAGACGAGCGAGAGCGTCCTTCCGGGTGCATTGCACTGAGTCGAGTGCTCGCTCGGGACTTTGCACTCGGGGCCAAGGCAAGAGGGCGTGCTTGCCCGCAGAACTGAGAACACGCTGTTGGGCAGAGCTGCAACTGACCGCTGGAGTTCAGCTCTCGCCGGACGGCAGAAGGCGAAGAACGAAGCCGCTTGCGAGCGGCGCAGTGCAGCGAAGAGCTCTCCGAATTCGCCGCTAGCTCCACGGTCCTTCTCAGCTGCGAGTAGCAGCGCTCGCA
Organism: Sturnus vulgaris; assembly: GCF_052056855.1. Lineage (NCBI taxonomy): Eukaryota > Metazoa > Chordata > Aves > Passeriformes > Sturnidae > Sturnus > Sturnus vulgaris. Next base: position 249,156 of record NC_142250.1, read on the forward strand.
GTACACAGAGCTTCGCAAGGCCCGAAGACCCGGAGGGAAGTATCGCACACGAAAATGTGCCAGGACAGAGACGTGTTCTACGTTGTCCCTTCTCGTCATGCAGTTTGTGCCTCTGCTGCTTCTGCTGTTAGGAATCGCTCCTTGAAAGACGAGCGAGAGCGTCCTTCCGGGTGCATTGCACTGAGTCGAGTGCTCGCTCGGGACTTTGCTCTCGGGGCCAAGGCAAGAGGGCGTGCTTGCCCGCAGAACTGAGAACACGCTGTTGGGCAGAGCTGCACCTGACCGCTGGAGTTCAGCTCTCGCCGGACGGCAGAAGGCGAAGAACGTAGCCGCTTGCGAGCGGCGCAGTGCAGCGAAGAGCTCTCCGAATTCGCCGCTAGCTCCACGGTCCTTCTCAGCTGCGAGTAGCAGCGCTCGCAGTACACAGAGCTTCGCAAGGCCCGAAGACCCGGAGGGAAGTATCGCACACGAAAATGTGCCAGGACAGAGACGTGTTCTACGTTGTCCCTTCTCGTCATGCAGTTTGTGCCTCTGCTGCTTCTGCTGTTAGGAATCGCTCCTTGAAAGACGAGCGAGAGCGTCCTTCCGGGTGCATTGCACTGAGTCGAGTGCTCGCTCGGGACTTTGCTCTCGGGGCCAAGGCAAGAGGGCGTGCTTGCCCGCAGAACTGAGAACACGCTGTTGGGCAGAGCTGCAACTGACCGCTGGAGTTCAGCTCTCGCCGGACGGCAGAAGGCGAAGAACGAAGCCGCTTGCGAGCGGCGCAGTGCAGCGAAGAGCTCTCCGAATTCGCCGCTAGCTCCACGGTCCTTCTCAGCTGCGAGTAGCAGCGCTCGCAGTACACAGAGCTTCGCAAGGCCCGAAGACACGGAGGGAAGTATCGCACACGAAAATGTGCCAGGACAGAGACGTGTTCTACGTTGTCCTTCTCGTCATGCAGTTTGTGCCTCTGCTGCTTCTGCTGTTAGGAATCGCTCCTTGAAAGACGAGCGAGAGCGTCCTTCCGGGTGCATTGCACTGAGTCGAGTGCTCGCTCGGGACTTTGCACTCGGGGCCAAGGCAAGAGGGCGTGCTTGCCCGCAGAACTGAGAACACGCTGTTGGGCAGAGCTGCAACTGACCGCTGGAGTTCAGCTCTCGCCGGACGGCAGAAGGCGAAGAACGAAGCCGCTTGCGAGCGGCGCAGTGCAGCGAAGAGCTCTCCGAATTCGCCGCTAGCTCCACGGTCCTTCTCAGCTGCGAGTAGCAGCGCTCGCAGTACACAGAGCTTCGCAAGGCCCGAAGACCCGGAGGGAAGTATCGCACACGAAAATGTGCCAGGACAGAGACGTGTTCTACGTTGTCCCTTCTCGTCATGCAGTTTGTGCCTCTGCTGCTTCTGCTGTTAGGAATCGCTCCTTGAAAGACGAGCGAGAGCGTCCTTCCGGGTGCATTGCACTGAGTCGAGTGCTCGCTCGGGACTTTGCACTCGGGGCCAAGGCAAGAGGGCGTGCTTGCCCGCAGAACTGAGAACACGCTGTTGGGCAGAGCTGCAACTGACCGCTGGAGTTCAGCTCTCGCCGGACGGCAGAAGGCGAAGAACGAAGCCGCTTGCGAGCGGCGCAGTGCAGCGAAGAGCTCTCCGAATTCGCCGCTAGCTCCACGGTCCTTCTCAGCTGCGAGTAGCAGCGCTCGCAGTACACAGAGCTTCGCAAGGCCCGAAGACCCGGAGGGAAGTATCGCACACGAAAATGTGCCAGGACAGAGACGTGTTCTACGTTGTCCCTTCTCGTCATGCAGTTTGTGCCTCTGCTGCTTCTGCTGTTAGGAATCGCTCCTTGAAAGACGAGCGAGAGCGTCCTTCCGGGTGCATTGCACTGAGTCGAGTGCTCGCTCGGGACTTTGCTCTCGGGGCCAAGGCAAGAGGGCGTGCTTGCCCGCAGAACTGAGAACACGCTGTTGGGCAGAGCTGCAACTGACCGCTGGAGTTCAGCTCTCGCCGGACGGCAGAAGGCGAAGAACGAAGCCGCTTGCGAGCGGCGCAGTGCAGCGAAGAGCTCTCCGAATTCGCCGCTAGCTCCACGGTCCTTCTCAGCTGCGAGTAGCAGCGCTCGCAGTACACAGAGCTTCGCAAGGCCCGAAGACCCGGAGGGAAGTATCGCACACGAAAATGTGCCAGGACAGAGACGTGTTCTACGTTGTCCCTTCTCGTCATGCAGTTTGTGCCTCTGCTGCTTCTGCTGTTAGGAATCGCTCCTTGAAAGACGAGCGAGAGCGTCCTTCCGGGTGCATTGCACTGAGTCGAGTGCTCGCTCGGGACTTTGCACTCGGGGCCAAGGCAAGAGGGCGTGCTTGCCCGCAGAACTGAGAACACGCTGTTGGGCAGAGCTGCAACTGACCGCTGGAGTTCAGCTCTCGCCGGACGGCAGAAGGCGAAGAACGAAGCCGCTTGCGAGCGGCGCAGTGCAGCGAAGAGCTCTCCGAATTCGCCGCTAGCTCCACGGTCCTTCTCAGCTGCGAGTAGCAGCGCTCGCAGTACACAGAGCTTCGCAAGGCCCGAAGACCCGGAGGGAAGTATCGCACACGAAAATGTGCCAGGACAGAGACGTGTTCTACGTTGTCCCTTCTCGTCATGCAGTTTGTGCCTCTGCTGCTTCTGCTGTTAGGAATCGCTCCTTGAAAGACGAGCGAGAGCGTCCTTCCGGGTGCATTGCACTGAGTCGAGTGCTCGCTCGGGACTTTGCTCTCGGGGCCAAGGCAAGAGGGCGTGCTTGCCCGCAGAACTGAGAACACGCTGTTGGGCAGAGCTGCAACTGACCGCTGGAGTTCAGCTCTCGCCGGACGGCAGAAGGCGAAGAACGAAGCCGCTTGCGAGCGGCGCAGTGCAGCGAAGAGCTCTCCGAATTCGCCGCTAGCTCCACGGTCCTTCTCAGCTGCGAGTAGCAGCGCTCGCAGTACACAGAGCTTCGCAAGGCCCGAAGACCCGGAGGGAAGTATCGCACACGAAAATGTGCCAGGACAGAGACGTGTTCTACGTTGTCCCTTCTCGTCATGCAGTTTGTGCCTCTGCTGCTTCTGCTGTTAGGAATCGCTCCTTGAAAGACGAGCGAGAGCGTCCTTCCGGGTGCATTGCACTGAGTCGAGTGCTCGCTCGGGACTTTGCTCTCGGGGCCAAGGCAAGAGGGCGTGCTTGCCCGCAGAACTGAGAACACGCTGTTGGGCAGAGCTGCAACTGACCGCTGGAGTTCAGCTCTCGCCGGACGGCAGAAGGCGAAGAACGAAGCCGCTTGCGAGCGGCGCAGTGCAGCGAAGAGCTCTCCGAATTCGCCGCTAGCTCCACGGTCCTTCTCAGCTGCGAGTAGCAGCGCTCGCAGTACACAGAGCTTCGCAAGGCCCGAAGACCCGGAGGGAAGTATCGCACACGAAAATGTGCCAGGACAGAGACGTGTTCTACGTTGTCCCTTCTCGTCATGCAGTTTGTGCCTCTGCTGCTTCTGCTGTTAGGAATCGCTCCTTGAAAGACGAGCGAGAGCGTCCTTCCGGGTGCATTGCACTGAGTCGAGTGCTCGCTCGGGACTTTGCACTCGGGGCCAAGGCAAGAGGGCGTGCTTGCCCGCAGAACTGAGAACACGCTGTTGGGCAGAGCTGCAACTGACCGCTGGAGTTCAGCTCTCGCCGGACGGCAGAAGGCGAAGAACGAAGCCGCTTGCGAGCGGCGCAGTGCAGCGAAGAGCTCTCCGAATTCGCCGCTAGCTCCACGGTCCTTCTCAGCTGCGAGTAGCAGCGCTCGCAGTACACAGAGCTTCGCAAGGCCCGAAGACACGGAGGGAAGTATCGCACACGAAAATGTGCCAGGACAGAGACGTGTTCTACGTTGTCCTTCTCGTCATGCAGTTTGTGCCTCTGCTGCTTCTGCTGTTAGGAATCGCTCCTTGAAAGACGAGCGAGAGCGTCCTTCCGGGTGCATTGCACTGAGTCGAGTGCTCGCTCGGGACTTTGCTCTCGGGGCCAAGGCAAGAGGGCGTGCTTGCCCGCAGAACTGAGAACACGCTGTTGGGCAGAGCTGCAACTGACCGCTGGAGTTCAGCTCTCGCCGGACGGCAGAAGGCGAAGAACGAAGCCGCTTGCGAGCGGCGCAGTGCAGCGAAGAGCTCTCCGAATTCGCCGCTAGCTCCACGGTCCTTCTCAGCTGCGAGTAGCAGCGCTCGCAGTACACAGAGCTTCGCAAGGCCCGAAGACCCGGAGGGAAGTATCGCACACGAAAATGTGCCAGGACAGAGACGTGTTCTACGTTGTCCCTTCTCGTCATGCAGTTTGTGCCTCTGCTGCTTCTGCTGTTAGGAATCGCTCCTTGAAAGACGAGCGAGAGCGTCCTTCCGGGTGCATTGCACTGAGTCGAGTGCTCGCTCGGGACTTTGCACTCGGGGCCAAGGCAAGAGGGCGTGCTTGCCCGCAGAACTGAGAACACGCTGTTGGGCAGAGCTGCAACTGACCGCTGGAGTTCAGCTCTCGCCGGACGGCAGAAGGCGAAGAACGAAGCCGCTTGCGAGCGGCGCAGTGCAGCGAAGAGCTCTCCGAATTCGCCGCTAGCTCCACGGTCCTTCTCAGCTGCGAGTAGCAGCGCTCGCAGTACACAGAGCTTCGCAAGGCCCGAAGACCCGGAGGGAAGTATCGCACACGAAAATGTGCCAGGACAGAGACGTGTTCTACGTTGTCCCTTCTCGTCATGCAGTTTGTGCCTCTGCTGCTTCTGCTGTTAGGAATCGCTCCTTGAAAGACGAGCGAGAGCGTCTTTCTGGGTGCATTGCACTGAGTGAGTGCTTGCTAATGACTTTGCACTCGGAGCCAAGGCAAGAGGGCGTGCTTGCCCGCAGAACTGAGAACACGCTGATGGGCAGAGCTGCAACTGACCGCTGGAGTTCAGCTCTCGCCGGACGGCAGAAGGCGAAGAACGAAGCCGCTTGCGAGCGGACCAGTGCAGCGAAGAGCACACGAGTGAGTGCTCGCTAGTAACTTTGCACTCGGAGCCAAGGCAAGAGGGCGTGCTTGCCAGCTGAACTGAGAACAAGCTGTTTGGGCATAGCTGAAACTGACCGCTGGAGTTCAGCTCCTTACGACTGCTAAGGGCACTTGCGAGGGAAAGCGAGAGTCAACCACCTTCCTCTCCTAGTAGCCTCTAACGTGGTGCACACAAACACGGCTCTTGTGCCGCTTCGTTCACCGCCCTCGCCCACACCTACGCCTGGCTCCGCTTTCACTTGCCGGCGGCCAGAAGCCCCTGCAGGGGCGCCCCATAGCCAGCAGTGTGCCGGCAGCCAAGAGCTAGAGAACGCTGCTTCTGCCCAAGCCCGCCTAGGGCGTGCACCTTTGTTCTCAGAGCTCCGTGCAACAGTCTGCCTCTCACGCACTTCGAATGGAAAACGAAAGCTTTTCGCCTACGCCCTTCACAGAGATCCGTTGCCAGGACGAGAATGACTTGTAGCCGGAGCTCGCCCCCGCCGCGAGGAAGCTGCTCTTAGTACCGCATTGCAAGGACACGTCTCGCTTCTTGACTACGTGCTTAGCGCTCTCCGAATTCGCTGCTAGCCCCACGGTCCTTCTCAGCTGCAAGTAGCAGCGCTCGCAGTACATAGATCTTCGCAAGGACCGAAGACCCGGAGGGACATATCGCACACGAAAATGTACGAGGACAGAGACGTGTTCTACATTGTCCTTTCTCGTCATCCAGTTTGTACATCTGCTTCCTTTGCTGTTAGGAATCGCTCCTCGAAAGACGAACGAGAGCGTCTTTCTGGGTGCACTGCACTGAGTGAGTGCTCGCTAAGGTCTTTGCACTCGGAGCCAAGGCAAGAGGGCGTGCTTGCTCGCAGAACTGAGAACACGCTTTTGGGCAGAGCTGAAACTGACCGCTGGAGTTCAGCTCTCTCCGGACGGCAGAAGGCGAAGAACGAAGCCGCTTGCGAGCGGCGCTGTGCAGCGAAGAGCACACGAGTGAGTGCTCGCTAGTGACTATGCACTCGGAGCCAAGGCAACAGGGCGTGCTTGCCAGCTGAACTGAGAACACGCTGTTGGGCAGAGCTGAAACTGACCGCTGGAGTTCAGCTCCTTCCGACTGCTAAGGGCACTTGCGAAGGAAAGCGAGAGTCAACCACCTTCCTCTCCTAGTAGCCTGTAACGTGGTGCACACAAGCACGGCTCTTGTGCCGCTTCGTTCACCGCCCTCTCCCTCCCCCTCGCCTGGAGCCGCTTTCACTTCCCGGCGGCCAGAAGCCGCCGCAGGGGCGCCCTACCGCCAGCAGTGTGCTGGCAGCCAAGAGCTCGAGAACGCTGCTTCTGCCCAAGCCCGCCTAGGGCGTGCACCTTTGTTCTCAGAGCTCCGTGCAACAGTCTGCCTCTCTCGCACTTCGAATGGAAAACGAAAGCTTTTCGCCTACGCCCGTCACAGAGATCCGTTGCCAGGACGAGAATGCCTTGTGGCCGGAGCTCGCCCCCGCCGCGAGGAAGCTGCTATTAGCACCGCGTTGCAGGGACACGTCTCGCTTCTTGACTACGTGCTCAGCGCTCTCCGAATTCGCCGCTAGCTCCACGGTCTTTCTCAGCTGCGAGTAGCAGCGCTCGCAGTACATAGAGCTTCGCAAGGACCGAAGACCCGGAGGGAAGTATCGCACTCGAAAATGTGCCAGGATAGAGACGTTCTACACTGAGTAGAGACACAGACAGACAGAGAGTTCTACACTGCCCCTTCTCGTCGGCCATCTTGTGCTCTGCTGCCTCTGCTGTGACGAATAGGTCCTTGAAAGGCGAGCGACAGCGGCTCTCCAGGCACTGAAGAGAGTTCCCTAGGGACTTTTCGATGTAAAACTTTTTCCACCTCCAAAAATACATGGGTAAGTCCTAAAAGTTTTGGTTTTCTTAAGAATAGTTTCGCCCAAGTTTTGCTGTTCTAAACACCCATGGTTTCAGTCTTCACTTAACTGCTTGTTTCTGTCTTTTTGGCTAGTGGCAATCTAATTCTAAGGTAACTAGATGTGTTGGAAATCCATAAATTACATCTCAAGTTAGGTGGGATAATTGGCTCGGAAGAAAATGGAATTGAGAATTTGGAAAGAATCCAGAGTGAGCTGATGTCACAATCCGAGATTCCCTTGGGTTCCAAATCCTTTCATTTGTGTTTTTGTGGGCTTTTTGAAGGCGGTGTACAGTTGAAGCCATGATTTAGCTGCGGTGAGACCTGCTCTGCTGTAAAAGCATTATTTTCTCAGTGAGCATGGACAACAGTTAGAGTGTCGTCTTTTAAGATTCCCTGCACTCCACTTATGGTGGCAAAAGCAGTGCCTTGACTGTAATCATAAAAGTGATTACAGCTTCATTGCTTTGACATCATGTAGGATGCTTCCTCCATCTGCTGTGGTCAGCATTAAGTAACAGATTTCTCAGTTTCTAGGAAGAGTCTAGCAAACAATCACTTTGCTCCTTCTCTTGCATTTATTCATCACTGCTATGCTGCTATACAGACAGGTAGTCTGTTTATGATTCAACAATTCAATGGGACATCAAGTAAATAACAAAGCAAAACTAACTACCGAAAGCACTATAAGGGCCAGAGATTAGCTTGGATCAAAACAGGTATTCTCCTAGCATTGTTTACAAACGAGTCAGCATGTGAAACAGAAGGCACAATGTAGTTTGTGCCTTGTTTTGGGCATGCCCGGAAGAAGGAAATTCTGATTTCACATACGGGAAAAGAAATGTTGACATTTGAATGAGATTGTTCATACTCCAGTAAAGGTTGCTTTGAAAGGTTGTGGAAGTCCTGTTAGGAAACATGGCTTTACAAGTCCTTTCCACCAGGAGACAACAGCTGCAGAACATCTGGGTGTGCCAGTGTTGAGAGCACCAGCAAAGATCAAAGTGGAGAAGTTGGTGAACAATGGCAGTGGCCTGGCGGAGGGCAAGTGGGGTGCTGGCTGTGGGACCAGGGGAGTCCTGACTGATTTAGGAGGCGTGTGATGGTCTGTGCCAGCAAGCAGAATAGTGCTGTGGCCTTGGCACACTGCTAATACTGGAATTCAGTGGGGTCACTGGGCAGGCTGAGTGTGTGAGCTGCTGGAGGGACCCAGGTTGCCCACATGTAAACATCCAGTCTCCCTCTTGCCAGCCACAGAAAGGAGCAGGATGTGGCTGCTGGCGATGCCTGTCACGTATATGTAGTGTATATGTGTGCTATCCCAGCCTGCTGGGAACACTTCTTCTTTGGGACTGCTTGGGCTGAGGGAGAGAAAGCAGTGGTAGTTTCTGAGGTTTCGAGTTTGCTCGAGTTTCTCAGGCTGTTTCTGGAGCCACCCAGAGTTCTCTTCCTTGAAGCATTTCAAGTCCTGCTAATTTTCAAAATTCAAACAGACACAGCCCTAAGCTAGTTGATCTGACTTCAGAGCTATTCTTACGCTGAGCTGTTGGATGATCTGATCTCCTGAGATGTCTTCCATCTCAGTTTATGACCTGGTTCTTGTGAAAAGTAGGATCTTTTAGCCTGGAGAAGAGAGGTTTCTGGAGAGACAGTATTGTGGCCTTTGAATATGTAAAGAGGGTATAAGACAAATGGAGAAAGACTTTTTAGGAAAGTTTGCAGAGACAGGATAAGGGGCCATGCTTTCAAACTGAGACTAGGTTTAGATTGGCTAAAAGGAAAAACTTTTCTACAATGAAGCTGGTGAGACACTCAAACGGGTGTTCCAGAGAAGTTGTGGATGCCCCATCATTGAGAGTGCTCCTTATCAGTTTGGCTAGTCTTGAGCAATTTGATCTACTGTAAGATCTACCTGGCAAGGAAGTTGGACTAGATGATCTTTAATCACAGACTGTTGTATGATTCCGTGGAAGACAGAATGCAATAAAGTTCATATTTCAGATTTTGGCGCAGACATATTTATTTTTTCTCACTTTATGCATCATTGCAATGACAACTTGTTAGCTTCTGAAATGATTAGCTGAGATTGATTTCCTTCCTTAGTTTCATTTTCTCTGTTATTCCTTCACTCTTGGACTTTTTTTTTCACTAGATTCCCTCTTTCAGTAAACTGCCCTTAAGTATCACTTTGCTCCCCACCTGGCTTTTTTTTTTTTTTTCAATGACACCTTTTCACTGGTTCGTTTTGGGCCTTTGCTGCTTGAAGTCCAGCAGCCTCCTTGTCTGAGCATTACGGAGCTTTCTTTACAGCTTCATCACTATGCAAAAAGCCATAAATTACTGTGTTCCATCTCACATACCATCAAGTATCACACTAATATTCCCTCTGCTGAATAGCTGGTTGGTTTACATAGACCAGCCAAATACCAGGAAATCCAGATGGCAGCAAGAATCTTGTAGACTACTCCCGCTGTTCATTTAAATTCTGGAGAAGTCACGTGAGGTATCACATTCTCTTGAAAGAAGTGTCTATCATCTCGGACATTCTAGAATGGGCTATTAATATTGTCATGAGTTTCTGGCTAGACTTTTTAGTATGCAAATTCAAATTCAAATGATCTGAAATGATAGAACTTCAAGAATTTTTTTTTCCCAGAATCGAAGTATGATGGAGTTCCATAGGGAGAATCTTAATCTTAGTTATTCTATTCCATCTCACATCATGGCTGGGGGAAGGGAGAAGGGAGTATCTTTGGGGGATAATGGGTTCCGGTGTAGTCAGTAAGCTGGGCAGAGGAGCCATCAGGTATTGTCTGTTGTTGGGCGGGGGGGGATTCGTGTGAACTCTTCCTTTCTTGTACCCTGCCACTAGTATTGTTGCTAAAATTGTTTGTTTTCTCATCCAAGTGACAAAATCAGCACACTTAATGAGGGATGAAGAGGGAGCAGCGACCTCAGAACAGGAGGAAGAAGAAGCAGAGCCTGCTGTCCTCCAGAAGAAAAAAACACTACCAGCCAATTTTGCATCATCTGTGAACTTCCTGGGCGTGTACTCTATCCCCTTGTCCAGAACACTGAGCAAGATATTAAACAGGACTGGGCCCAAGACTGAGCCTTGGGGACCAGCTGGATGAACTCTATTTCCCACCACTCTGTGGGCCTGGCCATCACCCAGTTTGTCACCCAGCAAACAGCCCACCCATGCAAACCATAAGCAGACAGTTTCTTCAGGAGAATGATGTGAGACTCATTGCAAAAAGGATCAGGGAGATGCCTAGGAAGAGTCTCAGGTGAATCCAGGAGACTATAGTGGAGGACTATTCAGTTTTCCAATCAATTTGCTTAAAAAACTCTACAAAACCGTAATAAACAAACAAACAAACAAACAAACAAACATAAAAAGCAGACCAAACAAACACACAGAACCCCCCAACCAATAATCCCCAAAGAGACAAAAAAAGCCCCCAAAAAAGCCCACCAAAAAACCCACCCAAAACTGAAAAAAAACCCCAAACCCAACACAAAAAATCAGGGTGAAGGTTTTTAGTAACTTTAAAAATAACAAAACAAAACAAAACTAAAAAAACCCCAGAAAGTCACATTTCTAAAGGTGCTGTCCCAGCCTCTTCTCTCAGCAGGGAGGACATCCTGAAGTGGAGCCAGTTGGAAGAAAGCGGGACAGGGCAGCACCTGGGCCATTGTCTCAGGACGGCCCTGTGGCTGCCCCATTGCCAAAACCTGGACACATAAATCAAACACAGGTATGCACATGTGCTTAGACACAGCAAAAATATATTTGTCTGAAAAGAATACTGGTCCATTTCTATCACTGGAAAGAGCATAATGCCTCGTCTCAGCTTTCTTTTCAGTCATTACAAATGTTTCGAAAATAAAGGAGTGCAGAAAATGGAAATATCCAAGATCAACATGAGGACCAGTAACAAAGATTCCATTTTTGAAACTGCATTGGGAATCCTCTGCAGAAATTGACTCAGAGCTCTAAGATTTACAAAAAAGACCAAGAGGACTGGAGTCAATACAACACAGTGTCTGGAGACTTCAGCTGGTTACCTTGATTTCTCAAATATGATGGAGAAAGCACCTTAGCAACTACAGCTGCCAGTTCTCTCAGGGCCCTGACATGCCTCTGGGTGGGTCCCATGGTCTTGCATGCTCAGGTTCCTCAAGTGGTCTGAAAGCTGACCTGCTACTATGGGTTAGAATCAAGTCCACCAGTCCAATAACCTGAGAGATGTGGAAATAGTGACTGGCAGTAAAAATTGAGACCAACACTTGTTGAGTACCTCAGCCTTCTCCTTGTCTGTTGTCACTAGTCCTGTCTGGCTTATGGGGGTGGGGGGGGGGGAATAGGGGAGGTGTGATAGGTTTCTTTTCATCTTCCTTTTCCCACTGAAATACCCGTAGGTGCCTTTATTATTCTTAGTTTTGGCATGCTTTTCCAAATTCAGCTTCAACTGAGCCTTAGCTATACTGATCCCATCCTCACACACTCATGTGTTACCACTGTATTTTTCCCATGATTTGTCTCGCTGTGTATTGTCTGCATATTACCTACTTGCATCACATCTATTAATTTTCAATAACCTTCTGGCTTTAACTTGTTTTCAAAAAAAACCCTTTTTGAACCTTTCCACCTCAGAAATTCACCTGGGAAACCCCAAATCCCCAAAATTCACCCCGAAGTCCCCCCTGGGACGCTCAGCACTCACCTGGCAACTCCCAAAAGCCCACAAATTCACCCCAAAATTCACGGGGGACCCCCAAATCCCAGGGCTTCACCCCAAAATCCCACCTGCAACCCCCAAAACCCCTCAAATCACCCCCAAGACCCAGTCCCCCCAACACCTCCCAAATTCACTCCAAAATGTCTCCAATCCCCCTCAAAACCCTCCCAGATACCCCCAAATCCACCAAATTCACTCCCAGACCCATCTGGGACTCCCAAAAATCACCAAAATTCCCCGGAAAATCCACCTGCATCCCCCCAGATTCATCCCAAAATTCTCCCACGACTTCCAAATGCTCACCTGGATACCCCAAAATCGACAGAATTCACCCCAAAATACGTCTGGCATTCCCAAAACTCACCTGAGAACCCTAAAATTCACACGTATACCCTAAAATTCACCAAATTCACCCCAAAATTCCCCTAAGATCCCTAGAATTCCACAAATTCCCCCTAAAATTCAACTGGGACTCCCCACATTCCACAAATTCACCCCAAACCTCGCTACCCGGGATCCCCCAAAATTCCACAAATTCTCCCCCAAAATCAACCTGGGACCCCTCAAAACTCACCTGGATCTCCCCAAATCCCCGCCCCGCCCCGCCCCCCCCAATTCACCTGGGCACTCCCAAATCCCCAGAATTCAACCCAAAATTCACCTGGGACCCCAAAAACCTCCAAATTCGCTCCAAAATGATTGGCAACTTTACACACTCCATTTTCCCACAAAAGGATCTAGAGCCCTGTGCGCTTCGTATACAAACTAAATGCAAAAAAACTTTCTATTCATTCTCAGCAAAAAGACTTCCTATTCCTCCTTCTTTTGGACAAAACTGCCTTCACTTTCAAACTTATTCTCTTGCTCACTTACCTGCATAATGCTTAGTCCCTGTTCTGCATGCTCATTTTCTTCACTTTTACAAGGAATCCTCTCCTCATCTTCTTCTTCCTCTGCTTCTTCCATTTCCTGTGCCAAGATCACCCGTTTCTCTGTTAGATTTCTTTCTCCAGCTGATTTTTTGACAACTGTCCCTATCTTCTGGCACCGCTCGCTCGAGAGAGGCGATTGTCCCGCTCTGCTCTGGGCTGGGACTGCGCTCTCTTCAAGCCCTGGGGGCAATTTTGGATGCCACAGCGTCAGAAAGACCTCAGGCTATTGGAGAAATGTCCAAAGGAGGGACACAGGGATAGCGAAGAGGCTGGAGGGAAAGCCATACAAAGAGTGGCTCAGGGCATTTGGTTCAGCTGCAGAGAGGACACTGAGCTCACACCTCACTTGGGACCTCTCAGCTCCTCCCAAGGGCAGCACAGGGACAGCTTTGCTCTCTGCTCTCTGCGACCAGGGACAGGAGCCAAGGGAATGCCAGGAGCTGTGTCAGGGGACGATTAGGCTGGCTATCAGGGAAAGGTTTTTTTCCTCAGAGGCTGGTCGGGCACTGAATAGGTTCTCCAGGCAATGGGCACAGCCCCAAGGCTGCCAGAGATCCAGGAGCGTTTGGCCAATGCTCTCAGGGATGCAGAGGGTGGGACTGTTGGAGTGTCTGTGCAGGGCCAGGAGTTGGACTTTGACGATCCCTAGGGGTCCCTTCCGACTCAGGAAACTCTTACCATTTTCCCCTCTTTCCTCTCCTTGCACAATGCTCTCAGCTTACTGTTCCACCGCATGCTCCACTTCTGAAACCTCCGCTACTTCTTTCCAGTTCAAGCACAGTTCTACTGGTTACAATCCAAAGATAGACAGATTGAAAAACAACCAAAAAGAAACACCTGTTTGGAATGTCGTGGTCTTATCTGCATCTCCAACTATGAAGTCGATTGTGCCTTGCAAGTTCTAAAACTTGCAAAACAACAACAACAAAAAACACCCACCACACCGTTTTAACATAGGGATTTGCCTTCTTCTAAGAAATCCATATCCCTTCTCAAAATGGATCTATTTCAGGAAGAGATCATCTTGAATAGATCACTTACTACCTAAAGAACCTGGAACACTCAAATCCGTAATGATAAGCCTGTTACCTTGTCGTTTTCTGTTCCAAAGGCAAATGCATTTGCTCAAGTGCCGTTTGTAACAAGGACAGAGCTCAAAGTGTGGCTCTGAGAAATGTTTTGGTTTCTCTCTCCTATCTCCATCAAAAGCACTTTCTTCAATGGCTGAAACAATACTTGATACAGTCTGAATTTTAAAGGTCATGAAAATTTTCTCCAAAGTGAAAAATTAATATAGCAGTCAGGTTTGAAACCAACGGGAATTTTTGTTTTACCTGTTTGAAGATTCCCTTCACACTAAAATGCTGGCTGATGGATACCTAGAAGAAATCAATTCCCACAAAATGCTTCTGGGTAAGCCATTACGTCATCCATTACAATTTGCTTCAGTGTCCCGTTCCTGTCCAATTGAAGGTCCCTGTTTAAGAGACTCAAGTGCGGAGAGAAATAAAATTAAATATGACTACAGTGCCTTTAAATCGAAATCGAACTTCCTGATCAATCTCATAAAACCTTTAGGCTAAATGTTGCCATTGATCTGTTTCTACTGAACACAATCACGTCCTGGCTTGTTAGAGATTAGTTCATTACAAAGAAAGAAACGCAGAGAAGTTAAAATATTTCCAAAGAAGCATTTGACATCCTTCCTTTTGGATGGGGAACCACACCAACACTGCTTACATAAGAGGTCAAATGACTGTCTTCCATGTTAGTTCTGCACTGTGCTCAGCGGAGCCTTTCTGGTTTATTTGCCTTTGACTTGGACATAAAGCTGAGTCTTGATTCAAGAAAAATCAATATTCACACTTGTTTTCATTTACACGGACATTGGCTTGGTCTCCTAAACAAAGAGAATGATGGGGAATTTTTGTACGAGTTCAGATAGGTAACATTCTCTTTCCGCAACCTGGCATTGTATTTTCACTTGGTCTGTTACCTCTGGCTTTGTTTTAACGGCTCAAATTATTAGGAAGAGTATCAAACCTCCAGCTCTAACCACAGTCCCACTGCGAGGTGTGTGAAGGTATGTGCATCTGCCCCTCAGGTCCACACTGCTCTTCTAATGTGCCTCTGATCGAGCAGGTAGGAAAGACCTCCTGGCTGTGTGAACAGTGCTGCTTCCTCTACGGCTTCAGAGCTGCTGCTAAGATCTTCAGGAAGGAGAGCGGTATTGTACCCATTTTTAGATGGTTTTTAAAGTTGCCGGTGCTTGGCTGTCTTAAACGTCTGAGTTCCTAGAACTTTGAATGAGATCAAATCTATGAGTGAAGAGATGATGGTGCAGACCAACTTCTGATTCCGGTGATCCAAGAATCTGCACTACTACTTTTACCTTCTGAATAAGGCATGGATGTGATGGTATGCACAGTAATACTGATGTGCTATGGTTTTTGAATGATAGCAGTCTTCCTTTGTCCCATTCCTAAACCGTGGGCATTATTTGCCTTAACCTTGTTCAGTAGGGACATTATTCTATATTCTTACATGAAGTGAAAAGCACTCTTTTTCCATACCTTCACACAACAGCATTAAAACAAGGCCTAAGTAGTACAACCAATGTTCAAAGATGCTCTACCTTTTAAGTTTACAAAACATACCAAATTCATACCTTGTTCTAAGTTGATCTCAAGAAGAAAGGGTGTTCTCCAAATACTCCTTCAGCTCTTCCTCACAGCTCACCGTTTGCCTTTTTTCTAAGATTGTATCCAGATCACTTTCATCATCTAAGGCCACATAAAAAAGCTAGTAAAAATGGTTTCGTAGATACTAAAATCTCCCCAGCTCTTTAGGATTCAAGGAAGTTAATTATGCACATATCTTCTACACCCAGAAGAGAAAGCTACCTCAGCAAAACTCATCGCCTATGAAAATCTTCCTAGATAATGAACACCTCTGACACTGCCACCCCAAGTTGGTGTTCTGAAACAATGAGAACCTCACATCCAATCAGACTCTAGACCTGCACAAGATCTCGTCATAGCAACTTGCAGCCACTTTCTACAGAAAGCAGCAGTGATCTCTATCGCTGTTGCCATACCAACAATAAGACAGGACTGTCCATTCAGCGTGAATCAAGCAGTTAGCAAAAATGCACCTGACAGAATGAAACTGAAGAGGAGAAATTCCCATCTAAAAGTCAAAGATTACATTTTTAATTTTATAGCAGGTATTTTGAATTTCAGAGGGCTCTTTGCGTTAAGAAGTCCTGTCTTTATAGCACACCCTTGTTTTTATGTTTCTACCTGGATTATGGCCATTTAGCCGTCTCCTTCAAATCACTCCAAAGAAAAACATTCAAGTGAACAAGTTCTTTCTAAACTGCTGGAAGGTGAAATGAATGAGTAAGAGGATATGTAACATGATAAAAGGCTGCCTGGAATTTTACGACTGGTATCCAACATGGCGTCTTCTATCTGGAGAGTAAAAAAAAATCAGTCTCCAAGTAAACTGGTAAGAATGCGGATTCTCAAAACTTCTGTTTATTCTGGCACCATAAAGCACCAAATCACATTCTATAATTTATCCCTTTAGAAACAACTGCCCGACTTTTTTTATGTATAGAAAAGATTGGAAGACATTTGGGAGATCATTTCCAGCTCTTCCTGAAGTCTGATCTTAAGCAGACTGGGCCATACGTCATTCATCGCTATCCTATGTATTTCAGATAGAAATGATCATAAAAATACAATCTATTTCTATTACAAATAATAAACACAAGAATTATGAACACTTCCACATGAAACTCTTCCACACCAAACTGTTTCTCTGGAGTGTTTTGTCACACTATGGACCTCTTTCTAAGGTGACATCAATAGCCTACCACGCAGAAGGCATTGCAGGTGGGAGCACAGGAAGAACAGACTAATCCCAAGGAGTGATGAAGATATATGTCATCAAATAAAAGAAACGTACATCCACGTGCTCCACTTCTTCTTCAAACCTACATTTTCGTTTCTCAGTCATCTGAAGCATGTTGGAGTGCACAACTTCAGCATCTTCTGCTGTGCAAATGTTCACATCCAACAGGGTCATCTGAAGGAAAAGAAGAACAAATTATTGACATGCACAGAAGAAATACTGTGTGGCTTTCAGAGAGCCTGGCTAAACGTAGTGTTTCTTTTCTTGTGATGGACAGAGATAGATTCAGCCTCCCACATGCCATATTAGATTACTAAACAATACCATCTGGTTGGACACAAAGGGAGAAATTGAGGCAGAGGTGGAATTTCTTTCCCAAGATAAGACAGATTTAGCACAAGGGCTGAGGCTCCTTGCATCTTCCACATTCATGTAGGACAGCACTCCCTTCATTACTGGCATTTGTTACGGCTTTTCCACATTTCAAGCACAAATACCAACTACTACTGTGAAACCAAACGGATGGCTTACTTTTTGAACAGAGTAAGGCGGAGGTTAAAAAGAAATTCCACTTGTTATCTCACTGTCTGGTGCATCTTTACTCTCTCTAATGACACATTGGACCACGGCTATCACAGCCAAAAGCTGTGGCACTCAACTTGCACATCTGCCCTTTCTCCTGACATTTGCCCTCGACCAGCTCATACTGGATGCTCATTTTCTCCACGCACTCCACATTAGGGCTGTCTGAATGATACGGAACAGACCACAGTCAAAATTCCCATCTTTCACAGTGCAGTGTGACATGGAAACATGACAGAGGCCATGTGCTGAATCTCAGCACACGGAACAGATGCCAGCAGTGCCTACAGACACCAGACATTACCAGCCAAAGAAATCAAGACATTTTCATACACAGCTGTTTCTCATTATGCTTCAAAGTAGCAAGGTACTTAACAATCGCTACCAACTTCTTTGCTACCATACAGGCTACAAACATCCCAACTGGATGTGCTCTGGAGCAAGAGAAGGCAGACACAGAGCGGGAAGGCATGCTGCAAGGACACAGAGAAAGGAAGTATCTCCAATACTTCCCCTCTTCTTCTCATACTTCCCCTCTTCTTCTCCAGGAGTTAAAAAGGAGTATTTTTGTATGACTGAGAAGGGATCCACGTCAAAATTAACATTTGATTTCCCCCAGATTCATTCTAACCGAGCCAGTTCCTGCTAGATCTCCCCATGCACAGGTGTTTGTACTGGCCAAAGGAAAGCCATGCCACAGGCAGCTTCTTTGGCTCTTACTGCCACCTCCAAGCAACTGAGAAGGTATGTGGCAACACACGGAACAAAGAATAGAGCAAACATGCACTCTCAAAGCAACCGTCTGCCTCATCGTTGCCCAGGAGAAAAGAAAATATTGCTTGAATTCCAGACTGTTCTTAGGATTTCCCGACCTACCTAGACTTTTGTTTCAATTCTCCAGAGTTCTGCACCATTCGTTTCCATCAGATTTGGCACGTGTTGGAGGCAACAGGGTGCTATCAAAGCAGGAAACAAGAGTCAGGTATCCTAAAATACAAACCAGTCAGTACTTCAAATATAAAATTATGAATCCGAATATCCATACTACTGGGCGTTCTTTTATTTACAGCCATCTTGGCAATGAAAATAAACCTGAGATTGTTGTTGTTCAAGGCCAACTGTTTACTGCCCGATAAGGAACTAACTGTCATCTACCTGGTTCCTACATCCACCGTAAAAAACCTCCCTGTAAAGATCGTAATGCATTGCACCCACACCAATGTGTCTTGTGTTCAGGATGGATATTCAAACGTAGCAACGTTAGATTTCTATCCAGACTCCTCTCTTCATTTATTCCGCAAATAAAATCCCACGCCATGGAGAAAAAAATGCCTTGACAAAAACACCAAGTTCTAGCTCTCCACCCCTCTTTGCCCATTTCTGCTATGTTTCGAGATTTACTTCTGCATTCCTCCATTTTTAGAGCCTGATCGCCACCTATTAAGTGTAGCTGGGGCACTGAAAATCAAGAATGCATTTTTTCCATTCAAAAGAGCTGTACAGAAATAGATGTAGACCCTGCCTTACTGCTGCATTTAGCAATCACACATTGACAGGAAGCAAAGTGCATTTTGTAGCCAAGTCCTTCATTAACTCCAGCAACAATTGTTTTCCTTTATGCTATACCCTCTTTTGCCATACCCGATATATTGCAAAACCTTCAGTCTCTCTTCACTGAGTACCATCTGCTCCTTTATCAACTTTTCCATTTCCATATTCACAGTTGGGGGATTCTGTATTTCTTCACTTGCCATAAATTCTCTGCAGGATGGAAAGTAGATATGTAGAATGGAATCACATGATATATGTGATATCATACGTGGTATCACGTAGAAAGAAAAAATGATCAAGTATTACTTTAACAGAAACCAAAAGTGAACACTAGCCTCTTGGTGTTGCTCATTGTCCAAAAGAAGACTGCCAAATTTCTGACCTGAAACTCTGAACTCCACACTTCTTTTGCATGAGCTTCCAGTCCCTTGCCATTTCAGTTGATGCCATTTTTCTTTCTCAAGCTCTGATTTCATTCGATTCAAGAGTAGCTTGGCAGTTGCCCTCTCATTATCCAGCAGTGCTCCGTTTATATTCTGTGTATTAAAAAACAAAACCAGAAGTAGAAGCAGCATACAACATGCAAAAACAAACCAAAAATTGTCTCTTCTACAGAAAATGAGGGGAGAAAAAAACACAAATGATAACCAATACCCCGTCAAGTAGAAATTTCTTCTATATTTCAGTGATTGATAGGCAGAAAAAATGAATTTCATCTGGGGAAAGAAAGACATTCTAGGAATATTCAGACTGCTATCTTGCCCCAGGTAAAACATTTACCATGGCCTTAGCGTTAATGAGCTTGTGAACATCAGCTGCCAAGAGGAAGGACATTTCCTCCAGTTTCACACAATACTTGGTCAGTACATCTGCTATCTGTGCAATCAAAGAATACAGAAAAGCAACAACAATGAAAAGTAGAACTCAAATATCAATTTCCCAAGTTAAAATCTACATGAACAAGACAATTTTTCCATTCAAGTGAATTCGATTTAATTAATTCATTAACTACATAAGTAGCATTCTCACGTTCAAGAGTAGAATTCAAAGAATCGACGTTGCTTCTTCTGAGACATTGAAGCCTGAGTAGATCCCAACTTCAAATCTAGTAGGACGGCATGAAAGCAATACCTGCTACATTTAGTACATGTAAACTACAAAGAACATCTAGAACAGCTCTAAAAGATGCACAAACCCATGAACTTTGAAGGAGACGCTAGCAAGAAATGTGGAAATAGGCTTTATCTGCCCAGTGCTTTTCCCAAAAGCACGGGCACTCCTTGGCGTCAGTGAGAGTCTCTGTCTCATTACTCAGCAGCTGGCTTAGGGTAAAAAAGGATGCATGCAATCACTTCATTCCTGTTCATGACATAAACTTACTGCATCATCATGGAAGCCATTTACTTGGAAATATAGCCTAAAAAATAGGTGTCAGACTGGGTACATATCTAGATTGCTATGAGCAAAACCAATTTCTTTTTAACAGGAAAGCCATACAATATGCCTGCCATGGCAAATATTAGTCTACTAGCCCTGCACTTCAACGGGCAGTGAGCAGTTCATGACACCAAGTTTACGTTTGGCAAGGAGACAGTCTATTTATTACAAGCCCCTAGTTCTAGAACCAAGAATTCAGGAGTTGCTCATTCCCAATGAAAATCTGTCCATTTCATACCTTTGGGGTTTTATGCTTCTGTTCTTTACCTGTCTTGAGTGTGGCTTTCTTGTGAAGTCACTGATGGGTGTTTTTCCAACACATTTCTGCTGATTACACGGTAATTGCGTGGCATCAGCAGACATCTCTGAATGTCTCTTGAAAGTATGCTTTTTACTCTTCCTAGAGGACCTTGTCTTCTTCTTTCCTTCACCCAAAAGGTGGGCTAAGTGAGCCTTCAAAGAACCATCATCTCAACAATTAGAATTCTTTCAAACCTACTGAATGGAGAACAGAGACAAAAAAATTTTAAAAAGACTAGTACGCGAAAGACAACAGAAGAGAAAGGTAAAATAATGAATCCTACATGCCACGTGCATAACTCTCTTCATTCAAGGCTATTTTCAAAATGAGAAAAAAAAAAAAAAAAGATCATCTTTTCCTCAGAGAGGAAAAGTGGAGTAACTGGATTGTGTTGCCTTGCCTACAGTTACCAGAAAAGTCAACAGCTGAGTTGAAAACTCCTGAAGCTGGCTAACTACACCTCTAAATGTTTTACTACTGTGTTATGATTCTGTCTTCAGTTAATAGAACCCGATATACAACAAAGAGATGGGAGCACATGGAGATGCATTGGAGAGCCTACGCTGGAGGTAACACATTCATTTTTTACTCAAACAAATCCAAATTAGAAATGTTGAAAATTACCTGGGGCCATTTCAACAGCCAGCAAACTGACTAACACAACCAATCTTTGGCTTCTATTCAATCCTTTGCTTGTTTTACCTGGACCTTGAAGATCTGTCTGCAGCCTTCCTCTCTGCAAATATATCACACTCGTCCTATTGAGAACCCATGGCTCATCACAGCTGCTTCGCCACGCCTGCTTCCAGAAGAACTGGCAACTACAAGCTGGGAGCCAAGAGATACAACACTTCACTTGGAAAAGGGCCTTCCATGAATCCTAGAATCCCAGAATGGTTTGGACTGGAAGCGACCTTAGAGACAAATTATCTTCTTCCCACATCCTGACACGGGCAGGGACACTTTTCCACTAGTCCAGGTTGCTCCATGTCCGCTCCAGCCTGGCCCTGGACGCTTCCTGCCATGGGGCTCCTACACAGCCTCTTTGAGCAACATGTGCCTCAGCACCCACCCAAGGAAGAATTCCTTTCCAATATCCCATCTATCCCAGCCCTCTGGCAGTTTGAAGCTATTCCCCCTTGTCCTGCGAGTCCAGACCCTTTTCCAAAGTCCCTCCCCAGCTATCTTGGAGCCCCAGCAGGCACTGCAAAGGGCTCGAAGATCTCCCTGGAGCCTTCTGTTCTCCAGATTGGACACCCTCAGCTCTCCCAGACTGTCCTAGAGCAAAGAAGCTCCACCTTTCAAAGCACCTTAGACGCCTCCTACCGGCCAAACTCGATGGCAACGCTGGCCTTCCGGGCCCTATGGATATCGCTTCCGGTGTCGCTCGGGGTCACTCCCGGCTCTCTTCCCGCCCCCCATGGGGCCCTCAGGCGATGCCGCTCCTACGCCACTTCTGCCGCTGTCAGACCAACGGGGGGGCGGGGGGCCAGCCCAGACTCATCCACAATCCACACTGTCCTCGGCGGCTGCTGCGGGCTCATGGAGGCCCACACACCCGGAAGCAGAGCTCCGAACACAGAGGATCATAGCCCCACATTTGTGTTCGTCTCTGCACAAGGCAGGCCAGTCTTGCCATGCCCGGACTTTTCAGTTCAGCACGAGAATGAGACTACACCTGCGCCATGGGGGAGGAAACCTCTAAAGACTCCCTCATACGTGGTCGCTCAACTTAATGCCTAGGCACTTGCCATTCCTAAGGCTACACTAAAGCCTTTTTTACCTTGCGGGTAAGAAATGCCGTTGTTCTCGTGTGCAGCTAAAGGCGCAGCACAGGCAGGCCGGGGCAAAAGCTGGGGCAGAGCCCTTCCTCACTCCTTCGCTGTGCTGTACTCCATGCAGCTAGAGCGAAGCGAGAAGGACGCGAGGAAGAAAAAGGCGTTCTTAAAGTAGCACCCTGGCAGCAGCCCTGAAAAGGCGCATAACACACGGCGTCTCGCTGCCCTCCGTTCTACATACTCGCGGCTCCCTCTGCCGACTTGCAAAAGTTGCTACCAGAGCAGAGGCGGCCAGATTGAAGAGGCAGTGCCTAGGTTCACCTTCTCCTTACTGCACGTAAGCCACGTCCAGCTCCTCGCTGCACTCTGGATTTCCCTTCTCCGAGGCACTTACAGTGGTGCTGTGTGCAACTCGGCGCCTAGAAGCGACCGCCAATGCTTTCACAGCGGGCTGCAAGGGAACCAAGGAGCAGCACAAGCAGCAGTGCTTCAGCTTGCTCCTTCCGACTGCTAAGGGCACTTGGGAAGGCAAGCGAGAGTCAACCACCTTCCTCTCCTAGTAGCCTGTAACGTGGTGCACACAAGCACGGGACTAGTGCCGCTTCGTTCACCGCCCTCGCCCAAGCGTGGAGCCGCTTTCACTTGCCGGCGGCCAGAAGCCGCTGCAAGGGCGCCACACAACCACAAGTGCGCCGGCAGCCAAGAGCTAGAGAACGCTGCTTCTGCCCAAGCCCGCCTAGGGCGTGCACCTTTGTTCTCAGAGCTCCGTGCAACAGTCTGCCTCTCTCGCACTTCGAATGGAAAACGAAAGCTTTTCGCCTACGCCCGTCACAGAGATCCGTTGCCAGGACGAGAATGCCTTGTGGCCGGAGCTCGCCCCCGCCGCGAGGAAGCTGCTATTAGCACCGCGTTGCAGGGACACGTCTCGCTTCTTGACTACGTGCTCAGCGCTCTCCGAATTCGCCGCTAGCTCCACGGTCTTTCTCAGCTGCGAGTAGCAGCGCTCGCAGTACATAGAGCTTCGCAAGGACCGAAGACCCGGAGGGAAGTATCGCACTCGAAAATGTGCCAGGATAGAGACGTTCTACACTGAGTAGAGACACAGACAGACAGAGAGTTCTACACTGCCCCTTCTCGTCGGCCATCTTGTGCTCTGCTGCCTCTGCTGTGACGAATAGGTCCTTGAAAGGCGAGCGACAGCGGCTCTCCAGGCACTGAAGAGAGTTCCCTAGGGACTTTTCGATGTAAAACTTTTTCCACCTCCAAAAATACATGGGTAAGTCCTAAAAGTTTTGGTTTTCTTAAGAATAGTTTCGCCCAAGTTTTGCTGTTCTAAACACCCATGGTTTCAGTCTTCACTTAACTGCTTGTTTCTGTCTTTTTGGCTAGTGGCAATCTAATTCTAAGGTAACTAGATGTGTTGGAAATCCATAAATTACATCTCAAGTTAGGTGGGATAATTGGCTCGGAAGAAAATGGAATTGAGAATTTGGAAAGAATCCAGAGTGAGCTGATGTCACAATCCGAGATTCCCTTGGGTTCCAAATCCTTTCGTTTGTGTTTTTGTGGGCTTTTTGAAGGCGGTGTACAGTTGAAGCCATGATTTAGCTGCGGTGAGACCTGCTCTGCTGTAAAAGCATTATTTTCTCAGTGAGCATGGACAACAGTTAGAGTGTCGTCTTTTAAGATTCCCTGCACTCCACTTATGGTGGCAAAAGCAGTGCCTTGACTGTAATCATAAAAGTGATTACAGCTTCATTGCTTTGACATCATGTAGGATGCTTCCTCCATCTGCTGTGGTCAGCATTAAGTAACAGATTTCTCAGTTTCTAGGAAGAGTCTAGCAAACAATCACCTTGCTCCTTCTCTTGCATTTATTCATCACTGCTATGCTGCTATACAGACAGGTAGTCTGTTTATGATTCAACAATTCAATGGGACATCAAGTAAATAACAAAGCAAAACTAACTACCGAAAGCACTATAAGGGCCAGAGATTAGCTTGGATCAAAACAGGTATTCTCCTAGCATTGTTTACAAACGAGTCAGCATGTGAAACAGAAGGCACAATGTAGTTTGTGCCTTGTTTTGGGCATGCCCGGAAGAAGGAAATTCTGATTTCACATACGGGAAAAGAAATGTTGACATTTGAATGAGATTGTTCATACTCCAGTAAAGGTTGCTTTGAAAGGTTGTGGAAGTCCTGTTAGGAAACATGGCTTTACAAGTCCTTTCCACCAGGAGACAACAGCTGCAGAACATCTGGGTGTGCCAGTGTTGAGAGCACCAGCAAAGATCAAAGTGGAGAAGTTGGTGAACAATGGCAGTGGCCTGGCGGAGGGCAAGTGGGGTGCTGGCTGTGGGACCAGGGGAGTCCTGACTGATTTAGGAGGCGTGTGATGGTCTGTGCCAGCAAGCAGAATAGTGCTGTGGCCTTGGCACACTGCTAATACTGGAATTCAGTGGGGTCACTGGGCAGGCTGAGTGTGTGAGCTGCTGGAGGGACCCAGGTTGCCCACATGTAAACATCCAGTCTCCCTCTTGCCAGCCACAGAAAGGAGCAGGATGTGGCTGCTGGCGATGCCTGTCACGTATATGTAGTGTATATGTGTGCTATCCCAGCCTGCTGGGAACACTTCTTCTTTGGGACTGCTTGGGCTGAGGGAGAGAAAGCAGTGGTAGTTTCTGAGGTTTCGAGTTTGCTCGAGTTTCTCAGGCTGTTTCTGGAGCCACCCAGAGTTCTCTTCCTTGAAGCATTTCAAGTCCTGCTAATTTTCAAAATTCAAACAGACACAGCCCTAAGCTAGTTGATCTGACTTCAGAGCTATTCTTACGCTGAGCTGTTGGATGATCTGATCTCCTGAGATGTCTTCCATCTCAGTTTATGACCTGGTTCTTGTGAAAAGTAGGATCTTTTAGCCTGGAGAAGAGAGGTTTCTGGAGAGACAGTATTGTGGCCTTTGAATATGTAAAGAGGGTATAAGACAAATGGAGAAAGACTTTTTAGGAAAGTTTGCAGAGACAGGATAAGGGGCCATGCTTTCAAACTGAGACTAGGTTTAGATTGGCTAAAAGGAAAAACTTTTCTACAATGAAGCTGGTGAGACACTCAAACGGGTGTTCCAGAGAAGTTGTGGATGCCCCATCATTGAGAGTGCTCCTTATCAGTTTGGCTAGTCTTGAGCAATTTGATCTACTGTAAGATCTACCTGGCAAGGAAGTTGGACTAGATGATCTTTAATCACAGACTGTTGTATGATTCCGTGGAAGACAGAATGCAATAAAGTTCATATTTCAGATTTTGGCGCAGACATATTTATTTTTTCTCACTTTATGCATCATTGCAATGACAACTTGTTAGCTTCTGAAATGATTAGCTGAGATTGATTTCCTTCCTTAGTTTCATTTTCTCTGTTATTCCTTCACTCTTGGACTTTTTTTTTCACTAGATTCCCTCTTTCAGTAAACTGCCCTTAAGTATCACTTTGCTCCCCACCTGGCTTTTTTTTTTTTTTTCAATGACACCTTTTCACTGGTTCGTTTTGGGCCTTTGCTGCTTGAAGTCCAGCAGCCTCCTTGTCTGAGCATTACGGAGCTTTCTTTACAGCTTCATCACTATGCAAAAAGCCATAAATTACTGTGTTCCATCTCACATACCATCAAGTATCACACTAATATTCCCTCTGCTGAATAGCTGGTTGGTTTACATAGACCAGCCAAATACCAGGAAATCCAGATGGCAGCAAGAATCTTGTAGACTACTCCCGCTGTTCATTTAAATTCTGGAGAAGTCACGTGAGGTATCACATTCTCTTGAAAGAAGTGTCTATCATCTCGGACATTCTAGAATGGGCTATTAATATTGTCATGAGTTTCTGGCTAGACTTTTTAGTATGCAAATTCAAATTCAAATGATCTGAAATGATAGAACTTCAAGAATTTTTTTTTCCCAGAATCGAAGTATGATGGAGTTCCATAGGGAGAATCTTAATCTTAGTTATTCTATTCCATCTCACATCATGGCTGGGGGAAGGGAGAAGGGAGTATCTTTGGGGGACAATGGGTTCCGGTGTAGTCAGTAAGCTGGGCAGAGGAGCCATCAGGTATTGTCTGTTGTTGGGCGGGGGGGGATTCGTGTGAACTCTTCCTTTCTTGTACCCTGCCACTAGTATTGTTGCTAAAATTGTTTGTTTTCTCATCCAAGTGACAAAATCAGCACACTTAATGAGGGATGAAGAGGGAGCAGCGACCTCAGAACAGGAGGAAGAAGAAGCAGAGCCTGCTGTCCTCCAGAAGAAAAAAACACTACCAGCCAATTTTGCATCATCTGTGAACTTCCTGGGCGTGTACTCTATCCCCTTGTCCAGAACACTGAGCAAGATATTAAACAGGACTGGGCCCAAGACCGAGCCTTGGGGACCAGCTGGATGAACTCTATTTCCCACCACTCTGTGGGCCTGGCCATCACCCAGTTTGTCACCCAGCAAACAGCCCACCCATGCAAACCATAAGCAGACAGTTTCTTCAGGAGAATGATGTGAGACTCATTGCAAAAAGGATCAGGGAGATGCCTAGGAAGAGTCTCAGGTGAATCCAGGAGACTATAGTGGAGGAAGGACGCGAGGAAGAAGAAGGCGTTCTTAAAGTAGCACCCTGGCAGCAGCCCTGAAAGGGCGCATAACACACGGCGTCTCGCTGCCCTCCGTTCTACATACTCGCAGCTCCCTCTGCCGACTTGCAAAAGTTGCTACCAGAGCAGAGGCAGCCAGATTGAAGAGGCAGTGCCTAGGTTCACCTTCTCCTTACTGCACGTAAGCCACGTCCAGCTCCTCGCTGCACTCTGGATTTCCCTTCTCCGCGGCACTTACAGTGGTGCTGTGTGCAACTCGGCGCCTAGAAGCGACCGCCAATGCTTTCACAGCGGGCTGCAAGGGAACCAAGGAGAAGCACAAGCAGCAGTGCTTCAGCTTGCTCCTTCCGACTGCTAAGGGCACTTGGGAAGGCAAGCGAGAGTCAACCACCTTCCTCTCCTAGTAGCCTGTAACGTGGTGCACACAAGCACGGGACTAGTGCCGCTTCGTTCACCGCCCTCGCCCAAGCGTGGAGCCGCTTTCACTTGCCGGCGGCCAGAAGCCACTGCAAGGGCGCCACACAACCACAAGTGCGCCGGCAGCCAAGAGCTAGAGAACGCTGCTTCTGCCCAAGCCCGCCTAGGGCGTGCACCTTTGTTCTCAGAGCTCCGTGCAACAGTCTGCCTCTCTCGCACTTCGAATGGAAAACGAAAGCTTTTCGCCTATGCCCTTCACAGAGATCCGTTGCCAGGACGAGAATGTCTTGTGGCCGGAGCTCGCCCCGGCGGCGAGGAAGCTGCTATTAGCACCGCGTTGCAGGGACACGTCTCGCTTCTTGACTACGTGCTCAGCGCTCTCCGAATTCGCCGCTAGCTCCACGGTCCTTCTCAGCTGCGAGTAGCAGCGCTCGCAGTACACAGAGCTTCGCAAGGCCCGAAGACCCGGAGGGAAGTATCGCACACGAAAATGTGCCAGGACAGAGACGTGTTCTACGTTGTCCCTTCTCGTCATGCAGTTTGTGCCTCTGCTGCTTCTGCTGTAGGTAATCGCTCCTTGAAAGACGAGCGAGAGCGTCCTTCCGGGTGCATTGCACTGAGTCGAGTGCTCGCTCGGGACTTTGCTCTCGGGGCCAAGGCAAGAGGGCGTGCTTGCCCGCAGAACTGAGAACACGCTGTTGGGCAGAGCTGCACCTGACCGCTGGAGTTCAGCTCTCGCCGGACGGCAGAAGGCGAAGAACGAAGCCGCTTGCGAGCGGCGCAGTGCAGCGAAGAGCTCTCCGAATTCGCCGCTAGCTCCACGGTCCTTCTCAGCTGCGAGTAGCAGCGCTCGCAGTACACAGAGCTTCGCAAGGCCCGAAGACCCGGAGGGAAGTATCGCACACGAAAATGTGCCAGGACAGAGACGTGTTCTACGTTGTCCCTTCTCGTCATGCAGTTTGTGCCTCTGCTGCTTCTGCTGTTAGGAATCGCTCCTTGAAAGACGAGCGAGAGCGTCCTTCCGGGTGCATTGCACTGAGTCGAGTGCTCGCTCGGGACTTTGCTCTCGGGGCCAAGGCAAGAGGGCGTGCTTGCCCGCAGAACTGAGAACACGCTGATGGGCAGAGCTGCAACTGACCGCTGGAGTTCAGCTCTCGCCGGACGGCAGAAGGCGAAGAACGAAGCCGCTTGCGAGCGGCGCAGTGCAGCGAAGAGCTCTCCGAATTCGCCGCTAGCTCCACGGTCCTTCTCAGCTGCGAGTAGCAGCGCTCGCAGTACACAGAGCTTCGCAAGGCCCGAAGACCCGGAGGGAAGTATCGCACACGAAAATGTGCCAGGACAGAGACGTGTTCTACGTTGTCCCTTCTCGTCATGCAGTTTGTGCCTCTGCTGCTTCTGCTGTAGGTAATCGCTCCTTGAAAGACGAGCGAGAGCGTCCTTCCGGGTGCATTGCACTGAGTCGAGTGCTCGCTCGGGACTTTGCTCTCGGGGCCAAGGCAAGAGGGCGTGCTTGCCCGCAGAACTGAGAACACGCTGTTGGGCAGAGCTGCAACTGACCGCTGGAGTTCAGCTCTCGCCGGACGGCAGAAGGCGAAGAACGAAGCCGCTTGCGAGCGGCGCAGTGCAGCGAAGAGCTCTCCGAATTCGCCGCTAGCTCCACGGTCCTTCTCAGCTGCGAGTAGCAGCGCTCGCAGTACACAGAGCTTCGCAAGGCCCGAAGACCCGGAGGGAAGTATCGCACACGAAAATGTGCCAGGACAGAGACGTGTTCTACGTTGTCCCTTCTCGTCATGCAGTTTGTGCCTCTGCTGCTTCTGCTGTTAGGAATCGCTCCTTGAAAGACGAGCGAGAGCGTCCTTCCGGGTGCATTGCACTGAGTCGA
The DNA here is from genome assembly GCF_052056855.1 of Sturnus vulgaris. NCBI lineage: Eukaryota > Metazoa > Chordata > Aves > Passeriformes > Sturnidae > Sturnus > Sturnus vulgaris. Next base: position 278,213 of record NC_142250.1, read on the forward strand.
GTGCTCGCTCGGGACTTTGCTCTCGGGGCCAAGGCAAGAGGGCGTGCTTGCCCGCAGAACTGAGAACACGCTGTTGGGCAGAGCTGCACCTGACCGCTGGAGTTCAGCTCTCGCCGGACGGCAGAAGGCGAAGAACGAAGCCGCTTGCGAGCGGCGCAGTGCAGCGAAGAGCTCTCCGAATTCGCCGCTAGCTCCACGGTCCTTCTCAGCTGCGAGTAGCAGCGCTCGCAGTACACAGAGCTTCGCAAGGCCCGAAGACCCGGAGGGAAGTATCGCACACGAAAATGTGCCAGGACAGAGACGTGTTCTACGTTGTCCCTTCTCGTCATGCAGTTTGTGCCTCTGCTGCTTCTGCTGTTAGGAATCGCTCCTTGAAAGACGAGCGAGAGCGTCCTTCCGGGTGCATTGCACTGAGTCGAGTGCTCGCTCGGGACTTTGCACTCGGGGCCAAGGCAAGAGGGCGTGCTTGCCCGCAGAACTGAGAACACGCTGTTGGGCAGAGCTGCAACTGACCGCTGGAGTTCAGCTCTCGCCGGACGGCAGAAGGCGAAGAACGAAGCCGCTTGCGAGCGGCGCAGTGCAGCGAAGAGCTCTCCGAATTCGCCGCTAGCTCCACGGTCCTTCTCAGCTGCGAGTAGCAGCGCTCGCAGTACACAGAGCTTCGCAAGGCCCGAAGACCCGGAGGGAAGTATCGCACACGAAAATGTGCCAGGACAGAGACGTGTTCTACGTTGTCCTTCTCGTCATGCAGTTTGTGCCTCTGCTGCTTCTGCTGTTAGGAATCGCTCCTTGAAAGACGAGCGAGAGCGTCCTTCCGGGTGCATTGCACTGAGTCGAGTGCTCGCTCGGGACTTTGCACTCGGGGCCAAGGCAAGAGGGCGTGCTTGCCCGCAGAACTGAGAACACGCTGATGGGCAGAGCTGCAACTGACCGCTGGAGTTCAGCTCTCGCCGGACGGCAGAAGGCGAAGAACGAAGCCGCTTGCGAGCGGCGCAGTGCAGCGAAGAGCTCTCCGAATTCGCCGCTAGCTCCACGGTCCTTCTCAGCTGCGAGTAGCAGCGCTCGCAGTACACAAAGCTTCGCAAGGCCCGAAGACCCGGAGGGAAGTATCGCACACGAAAATGTGCCAGGACAGAGACGTGTTCTACGTTGTCCCTTCTCGTCATGCAGTTTGTGCCTCTGCTGCTTCTGCTGTAGGTAATCGCTCCTTGAAAGACGAGCGAGAGCGTCCTTCCGGGTGCATTGCACTGAGTCGAGTGCTCGCTCGGGACTTTGCTCTCGGGGCCAAGGCAAGAGGGCGTGCTTGCCCGCAGAACTGAGAACACGCTGTTGGGCAGAGCTGCACCTGACCGCTGGAGTTCAGCTCTCGCCGGACGGCAGAAGGCGAAGAACGAAGCCGCTTGCGAGCGGCGCAGTGCAGCGAAGAGCTCTCCGAATTCGCCGCTAGCTCCACGGTCCTTCTCAGCTGCGAGTAGCAGCGCTCGCAGTACACAGAGCTTCGCAAGGCCCGAAGACACGGAGGGAAGTATCGCACACGAAAATGTGCCAGGACAGAGACGTGTTCTACGTTGTCCCTTGTCGTCATGCAGTTTGTGCCTCTGCTGCTTCTGCTGTTAGGAATCGCTCCTTGAAAGGCGAGCGAGAGCGTCCTTCCGGGTGCATTGCACTGAGTCGAGTGCTCGCTCGGGACTTTGCTCTCGGGGCCAAGGCAAGAGGGCGTGCTTGCCCGCAGAACTGAGAACACGCTGTTGGGCAGAGCTGCAACTGACCGCTGGAGTTCAGCTCTCGCCGGACGGCAGAAGGCGAAGAACGAAGCCGCTTGCGAGCGGCGCAGTGCAGCGAAGAGCTCTCCGAATTCGCCGCTAGCTCCACGGTCCTTCTCAGCTGCGAGTAGCAGCGCTCGCAGTACACAGAGCTTCGCAAGGCCCGAAGACCCGGAGGGAAGTATCGCACACGAAAATGTGCCAGGACAGAGACGTGTTCTACGTTGTCCCTTCTCGTCATGCAGTTTGTGCCTCTGCTGCTTCTGCTGTTAGGAATCGCTCCTTGAAAGACGAGCGAGAGCGTCCTTCCGGGTGCATTGCACTGAGTCGAGTGCTCGCTCGGGACTTTGCTCTCGGGGCCAAGGCAAGAGGGCGTGCTTGCCCGCAGAACTGAGAACACGCTGTTGGGCAGAGCTGCAACTGACCGCTGGAGTTCAGCTCTCGCCGGACGGCAGAAGGCGAAGAACGAAGCCGCTTGCGAGCGGCGCAGTGCAGCGAAGAGCTCTCCGAATTCGCCGCTAGCTCCACGGTCCTTCTCAGCTGCGAGTAGCAGCGCTCGCAGTACACAGAGCTTCGCAAGGCCCGAAGACCCGGAGGGAAGTATCGCACACGAAAATGTGCCAGGACAGAGACGTGTTCTACGTTGTCCCTTCTCGTCATGCAGTTTGTGCCTCTGCTGCTTCTGCTGTTAGGAATCGCTCCTTGAAAGACGAGCGAGAGCGTCCTTCCGGGTGCATTGCACTGAGTCGAGTGCTCGCTCGGGACTTTGCACTCGGGGCCAAGGCAAGAGGGCGTGCTTGCCCGCAGAACTGAGAACACGCTGTTGGGCAGAGCTGCAACTGACCGCTGGAGTTCAGCTCTCGCCGGACGGCAGAAGGCGAAGAACGAAGCCGCTTGCGAGCGGCGCAGTGCAGCGAAGAGCTCTCCGAATTCGCCGCTAGCTCCACGGTCCTTCTCAGCTGCGAGTAGCAGCGCTCGCAGTACACAGAGCTTCGCAAGGCCCGAAGACCCGGAGGGAAGTATCGCACACGAAAATGTGCCAGGACAGAGACGTGTTCTACGTTGTCCCTTCTCGTCATGCAGTTTGTGCCTCTGCTGCTTCTGCTGTTAGGAATCGCTCCTTGAAAGACGAGCGAGAGCGTCCTTCCGGGTGCATTGCACTGAGTCGAGTGCTCGCTCGGGACTTTGCACTCGGGGCCAAGGCAAGAGGGCGTGCTTGCCCGCAGAACTGAGAACACGCTGTTGGGCAGAGCTGCAACTGACCGCTGGAGTTCAGCTCTCGCCGGACGGCAGAAGGCGAAGAACGAAGCCGCTTGCGAGCGGCGCAGTGCAGCGAAGAGCTCTCCGAATTCGCCGCTAGCTCCACGGTCCTTCTCAGCTGCGAGTAGCAGCGCTCGCAGTACACAGAGCTTCGCAAGGCCCGAAGACACGGAGGGAAGTATCGCACACGAAAATGTGCCAGGACAGAGACGTGTTCTACGTTGTCCCTTCTCGTCATGCAGTTTGTGCCTCTGCTGCTTCTGCTGTTAGGAATCGCTCCTTGAAAGACGAGCGAGAGCGTCCTTCCGGGTGCATTGCACTGAGTCGAGTGCTCGCTCGGGACTTTGCTCTCGGGGCCAAGGCAAGAGGGCGTGCTTGCCCGCAGAACTGAGAACACGCTGTTGGGCAGAGCTGCAACTGACCGCTGGAGTTCAGCTCTCGCCGGACGGCAGAAGGCGAAGAACGAAGCCGCTTGCGAGCGGCGCAGTGCAGCGAAGAGCTCTCCGAATTCGCCGCTAGCTCCACGGTCCTTCTCAGCTGCGAGTAGCAGCGCTCGCAGTACACAGAGCTTCGCAAGGCCCGAAGACCCGGAGGGAAGTATCGCACACGAAAATGTGCCAGGACAGAGACGTGTTCTACGTTGTCCCTTCTCGTCATGCAGTTTGTGCCTCTGCTGCTTCTGCTGTTAGGAATCGCTCCTTGAAAGACGAGCGAGAGCGTCCTTCCGGGTGCATTGCACTGAGTCGAGTGCTCGCTCGGGACTTTGCTCTCGGGGCCAAGGCAAGAGGGCGTGCTTGCCCGCAGAACTGAGAACACGCTGTTGGGCAGAGCTGCAACTGACCGCTGGAGTTCAGCTCTCGCCGGACGGCAGAAGGCGAAGAACGAAGCCGCTTGCGAGCGGCGCAGTGCAGCGAAGAGCTCTCCGAATTCGCCGCTAGCTCCACGGTCCTTCTCAGCTGCGAGTAGCAGCGCTCGCAGTACACAGAGCTTCGCAAGGCCCGAAGACCCGGAGGGAAGTATCGCACACGAAAATGTGCCAGGACAGAGACGTGTTCTACGTTGTCCCTTCTCGTCATGCAGTTTGTGCCTCTGCTGCTTCTGCTGTTAGGAATCGCTCCTTGAAAGACGAGCGAGAGCGTCCTTCCGGGTGCATTGCACTGAGTCGAGTGCTCGCTCGGGACTTTGCACTCGGGGCCAAGGCAAGAGGGCGTGCTTGCCCGCAGAACTGAGAACACGCTGTTGGGCAGAGCTGCAACTGACCGCTGGAGTTCAGCTCTCGCCGGACGGCAGAAGGCGAAGAACGAAGCCGCTTGCGAGCGGCGCAGTGCAGCGAAGAGCTCTCCGAATTCGCCGCTAGCTCCACGGTCCTTCTCAGCTGCGAGTAGCAGCGCTCGCAGTACACAGAGCTTCGCAAGGCCCGAAGACCCGGAGGGAAGTATCGCACACGAAAATGTGCCAGGACAGAGACGTGTTCTACGTTGTCCTTCTCGTCATGCAGTTTGTGCCTCTGCTGCTTCTGCTGTTAGGAATCGCTCCTTGAAAGACGAGCGAGAGCGTCCTTCCGGGTGCATTGCACTGAGTCGAGTGCTCGCTCGGGACTTTGCTCTCGGGGCCAAGGCAAGAGGGCGTGCTTGCCCGCAGAACTGAGAACACGCTGTTGGGCAGAGCTGCAACTGACCGCTGGAGTTCAGCTCTCGCCGGACGGCAGAAGGCGAAGAACGAAGCCGCTTGCGAGCGGCGCAGTGCAGCGAAGAGCTCTCCGAATTCGCCGCTAGCTCCACGGTCCTTCTCAGCTGCGAGTAGCAGCGCTCGCAGTACACAGAGCTTCGCAAGGCCCGAAGACCCGGAGGGAAGTATCGCACACGAAAATGTGCCAGGACAGAGACGTGTTCTACGTTGTCCTTCTCGTCATGCAGTTTGTGCCTCTGCTGCTTCTGCTGTTAGGAATCGCTCCTTGAAAGACGAGCGAGAGCGTCCTTCCGGGTGCATTGCACTGAGTCGAGTGCTCGCTCGGGACTTTGCTCTCGGGGCCAAGGCAAGAGGGCGTGCTTGCCCGCAGAACTGAGAACACGCTGTTGGGCAGAGCTGCAACTGACCGCTGGAGTTCAGCTCTCGCCGGACGGCAGAAGGCGAAGAACGAAGCCGCTTGCGAGCGGCGCAGTGCAGCGAAGAGCTCTCCGAATTCGCCGCTAGCTCCACGGTCCTTCTCAGCTGCGAGTAGCAGCGCTCGCAGTACACAGAGCTTCGCAAGGCCCGAAGACACGGAGGGAAGTATCGCACACGAAAATGTGCCAGGACAGAGACGTGTTCTACGTTGTCCCTTCTCGTCATGCAGTTTGTGCCTCTGCTGCTTCTGCTGTTAGGAATCGCTCCTTGAAAGACGAGCGAGAGCGTCCTTCCGGGTGCATTGCACTGAGTCGAGTGCTCGCTCGGGACTTTGCTCTCGGGGCCAAGGCAAGAGGGCGTGCTTGCCCGCAGAACTGAGAACACGCTGTTGGGCAGAGCTGCAACTGACCGCTGGAGTTCAGCTCTCGCCGGACGGCAGAAGGCGAAGAACGAAGCCGCTTGCGAGCGGCGCAGTGCAGCGAAGAGCTCTCCGAATTCGCCGCTAGCTCCACGGTCCTTCTCAGCTGCGAGTAGCAGCGCTCGCAGTACACAGAGCTTCGCAAGGCCCGAAGACCCGGAGGGAAGTATCGCACACGAAAATGTGCCAGGACAGAGACGTGTTCTACGTTGTCCTTCTCGTCATGCAGTTTGTGCCTCTGCTGCTTCTGCTGTTAGGAATCGCTCCTTGAAAGACGAGCGAGAGCGTCCTTCCGGGTGCATTGCACTGAGTCGAGTGCTCGCTCGGGACTTTGCACTCGGGGCCAAGGCAAGAGGGCGTGCTTGCCCGCAGAACTGAGAACACGCTGTTGGGCAGAGCTGCAACTGACCGCTGGAGTTCAGCTCTCGCCGGACGGCAGAAGGCGAAGAACGAAGCCGCTTGCGAGCGGCGCAGTGCAGCGAAGAGCTCTCCGAATTCGCCGCTAGCTCCACGGTCCTTCTCAGCTGCGAGTAGCAGCGCTCGCAGTACACAGAGCTTCGCAAGGCCCGAAGACCCGGAGGGAAGTATCGCACACGAAAATGTGCCAGGACAGAGACGTGTTCTACGTTGTCCCTTCTCGTCATGCAGTTTGTGCCTCTGCTGCTTCTGCTGTTAGGAATCGCTCCTTGAAAGACGAGCGAGAGCGTCCTTCCGGGTGCATTGCACTGAGTCGAGTGCTCGCTCGGGACTTTGCACTCGGGGCCAAGGCAAGAGGGCGTGCTTGCCCGCAGAACTGAGAACACGCTGTTGGGCAGAGCTGCAACTGACCGCTGGAGTTCAGCTCTCGCCGGACGGCAGAAGGCGAAGAACGAAGCCGCTTGCGAGCGGCGCAGTGCAGCGAAGAGCTCTCCGAATTCGCCGCTAGCTCCACGGTCCTTCTCAGCTGCGAGTAGCAGCGCTCGCAGTACACAGAGCTTCGCAAGGCCCGAAGACCCGGAGGGAAGTATCGCACACGAAAATGTGCCAGGACAGAGACGTGTTCTACGTTGTCCTTCTCGTCATGCAGTTTGTGCCTCTGCTGCTTCTGCTGTTAGGAATCGCTCCTTGAAAGACGAGCGAGAGCGTCCTTCCGGGTGCATTGCACTGAGTCGAGTGCTCGCTCGGGACTTTGCACTCGGGGCCAAGGCAAGAGGGCGTGCTTGCCCGCAGAACTGAGAACACGCTGTTGGGCAGAGCTGCAACTGACCGCTGGAGTTCAGCTCTCGCCGGACGGCAGAAGGCGAAGAACGAAGCCGCTTGCGAGCGGCGCAGTGCAGCGAAGAGCTCTCCGAATTCGCCGCTAGCTCCACGGTCCTTCTCAGCTGCGAGTAGCAGCGCTCGCAGTACACAGAGCTTCGCAAGGCCCGAAGACCCGGAGGGAAGTATCGCACACGAAAATGTGCCAGGACAGAGACGTGTTCTACGTTGTCCCTTCTCGTCATGCAGTTTGTGCCTCTGCTGCTTCTGCTGTTAGGAATCGCTCCTTGAAAGACGAGCGAGAGCGTCCTTCCGGGTGCATTGCACTGAGTCGAGTGCTCGCTCGGGACTTTGCACTCGGGGCCAAGGCAAGAGGGCGTGCTTGCCCGCAGAACTGAGAACACGCTGTTGGGCAGAGCTGCAACTGACCGCTGGAGTTCAGCTCTCGCCGGACGGCAGAAGGCGAAGAACGAAGCCGCTTGCGAGCGGCGCAGTGCAGCGAAGAGCTCTCCGAATTCGCCGCTAGCTCCACGGTCCTTCTCAGCTGCGAGTAGCAGCGCTCGCAGTACACAGAGCTTCGCAAGGCCCGAAGACCCGGAGGGAAGTATCGCACACGAAAATGTGCCAGGACAGAGACGTGTTCTACGTTGTCCTTCTCGTCATGCAGTTTGTGCCTCTGCTGCTTCTGCTGTTAGGAATCGCTCCTTGAAAGACGAGCGAGAGCGTCCTTCCGGGTGCATTGCACTGAGTCGAGTGCTCGCTCGGGACTTTGCACTCGGGGCCAAGGCAAGAGGGCGTGCTTGCCCGCAGAACTGAGAACACGCTGTTGGGCAGAGCTGCAACTGACCGCTGGAGTTCAGCTCTCGCCGGACGGCAGAAGGCGAAGAACGAAGCCGCTTGCGAGCGGCGCAGTGCAGCGAAGAGCTCTCCGAATTCGCCGCTAGCTCCACGGTCCTTCTCAGCTGCGAGTAGCAGCGCTCGCAGTACACAGAGCTTCGCAAGGCCCGAAGACACGGAGGGAAGTATCGCACACGAAAATGTGCCAGGACAGAGACGTGTTCTACGTTGTCCCTTCTCGTCATGCAGTTTGTGCCTCTGCTGCTTCTGCTGTTAGGAATCGCTCCTTGAAAGACGAGCGAGAGCGTCCTTCCGGGTGCATTGCACTGAGTCGAGTGCTCGCTCGGGACTTTGCTCTCGGGGCCAAGGCAAGAGGGCGTGCTTGCCCGCAGAACTGAGAACACGCTGATGGGCAGAGCTGCAACTGACCGCTGGAGTTCAGCTCTCGCCGGACGGCAGAAGGCGAAGAACGAAGCCGCTTGCGAGCGGCGCAGTGCAGCGAAGAGCTCTCCGAATTCGCCGCTAGCTCCACGGTCCTTCTCAGCTGCGAGTAGCAGCGCTCGCAGTACACAGAGCTTCGCAAGGCCCGAAGACCCGGAGGGAAGTATCGCACACGAAAATGTGCCAGGACAGAGACGTGTTCTACGTTGTCCCTTCTCGTCATGCAGTTTGTGCCTCTGCTGCTTCTGCTGTTAGGAATCGCTCCTTGAAAGACGAGCGAGAGCGTCCTTCCGGGTGCATTGCACTGAGTCGAGTGCTCGCTCGGGACTTTGCTCTCGGGGCCAAGGCAAGAGGGCGTGCTTGCCCGCAGAACTGAGAACACGCTGTTGGGCAGAGCTGCACCTGACCGCTGGAGTTCAGCTCTCGCCGGACGGCAGAAGGCGAAGAACGAAGCCGCTTGCGAGCGGCGCAGTGCAGCGAAGAGCTCTCCGAATTCGCCGCTAGCTCCACGGTCCTTCTCAGCTGCGAGTAGCAGCGCTCGCAGTACACAGAGCTTCGCAAGGCCCGAAGACCCGGAGGGAAGTATCGCACACGAAAATGTGCCAGGACAGAGACGTGTTCTACGTTGTCCTTCTCGTCATGCAGTTTGTGCCTCTGCTGCTTCTGCTGTTAGGAATCGCTCCTTGAAAGACGAGCGAGAGCGTCCTTCCGGGTGCATTGCACTGAGTCGAGTGCTCGCTCGGGACTTTGCACTCGGGGCCAAGGCAAGAGGGCGTGCTTGCCCGCAGAACTGAGAACACGCTGTTGGGCAGAGCTGCAACTGACCGCTGGAGTTCAGCTCTCGCCGGACGGCAGAAGGCGAAGAACGAAGCCGCTTGCGAGCGGCGCAGTGCAGCGAAGAGCTCTCCGAATTCGCCGCTAGCTCCACGGTCCTTCTCAGCTGCGAGTAGCAGCGCTCGCAGTACACAGAGCTTCGCAAGGCCCGAAGACCCGGAGGGAAGTATCGCACACGAAAATGTGCCAGGACAGAGACGTGTTCTACGTTGTCCCTTCTCGTCATGCAGTTTGTGCCTCTGCTGCTTCTGCTGTTAGGAATCGCTCCTTGAAAGACGAGCGAGAGCGTCCTTCCGGGTGCATTGCACTGAGTCGAGTGCTCGCTCGGGACTTTGCTCTCGGGGCCAAGGCAAGAGGGCGTGCTTGCCCGCAGAACTGAGAACACGCTGTTGGGCAGAGCTGCACCTGACCGCTGGAGTTCAGCTCTCGCCGGACGGCAGAAGGCGAAGAACGAAGCCGCTTGCGAGCGGCGCAGTGCAGCGAAGAGCTCTCCGAATTCGCCGCTAGCTCCACGGTCCTTCTCAGCTGCGAGTAGCAGCGCTCGCAGTACACAGAGCTTCGCAAGGCCCGAAGACCCGGAGGGAAGTATCGCACACGAAAATGTGCCAGGACAGAGACGTGTTCTACGTTGTCCCTTCTCGTCATGCAGTTTGTGCCTCTGCTGCTTCTGCTGTTAGGAATCGCTCCTTGAAAGACGAGCGAGAGCGTCCTTCCGGGTGCATTGCACTGAGTCGAGTGCTCGCTCGGGACTTTGCTCTCGGGGCCAAGGCAAGAGGGCGTGCTTGCCCGCAGAACTGAGAACACGCTGTTGGGCAGAGCTGCAACTGACCGCTGGAGTTCAGCTCTCGCCGGACGGCAGAAGGCGAAGAACGAAGCCGCTTGCGAGCGGCGCAGTGCAGCGAAGAGCTCTCCGAATTCGCCGCTAGCTCCACGGTCCTTCTCAGCTGCGAGTAGCAGCGCTCGCAGTACACAGAGCTTCGCAAGGCCCGAAGACCCGGAGGGAAGTATCGCACACGAAAATGTGGCAGGACAGAGACGTGTTCTACATTTTCCCTTCTCGTCATGCAGTTTGTGCCTCTGCTGCTTCTGCTGTTAGGAATCGCTCCTTGAAAGACGAGCGAGAGCGTCCTTCCGGGTGCATTGCACTGAGTCGAGTGCTCGCTCGGGACTTTGCTCTCGGGGCCAAGGCAAGAGGGCGTGCTTGCCCGCAGAACTGAGAACACGCTGTTGGGCAGAGCTGCACCTGACCGCTGGAGTTCAGCTCTCGCCGGACGGCAGAAGGCGAAGAACGAAGCCGCTTGCGAGCGGCGCAGTGCAGCGAAGAGCTCTCCGAATTCGCCGCTAGCTCCACGGTCCTTCTCAGCTGCGAGTAGCAGCGCTCGCAGTACACAGAGCTTCGCAAGGCCCGAAGACCCGGAGGGAAGTATCGCACACGAAAATGTGCCAGGACAGAGACGTGTTCTACGTTGTCCCTTCTCGTCATGCAGTTTGTGCCTCTGCTGCTTCTGCTGTTAGGAATCGCTCCTTGAAAGACGAGCGAGAGCGTCCTTCCGGGTGCATTGCACTGAGTCGAGTGCTCGCTCGGGACTTTGCACTCGGGGCCAAGGCAAGAGGGCGTGCTTGCCCGCAGAACTGAGAACACGCTGTTGGGCAGAGCTGCAACTGACCGCTGGAGTTCAGCTCTCGCCGGACGGCAGAAGGCGAAGAACGAAGCCGCTTGCGAGCGGCGCAGTGCAGCGAAGAGCTCTCCGAATTCGCCGCTAGCTCCACGGTCCTTCTCAGCTGCGAGTAGCAGCGCTCGCAGTACACAGAGCTTCGCAAGGCCCGAAGACCCGGAGGGAAGTATCGCACACGAAAATGTGCCAGGACAGAGACGTGTTCTACGTTGTCCCTTCTCGTCATGCAGTTTGTGCCTCTGCTGCTTCTGCTGTTAGGAATCGCTCCTTGAAAGACGAGCGAGAGCGTCCTTCCGGGTGCATTGCACTGAGTCGAGTGCTCGCTCGGGACTTTGCTCTCGGGGCCAAGGCAAGAGGGCGTGCTTGCCCGCAGAACTGAGAACACGCTGTTGGGCAGAGCTGCACCTGACCGCTGGAGTTCAGCTCTCGCCGGACGGCAGAAGGCGAAGAACGAAGCCGCTTGCGAGCGGCGCAGTGCAGCGAAGAGCTCTCCGAATTCGCCGCTAGCTCCACGGTCCTTCTCAGCTGCGAGTAGCAGCGCTCGCAGTACACAGAGCTTCGCAAGGCCCGAAGACCCGGAGGGAAGTATCGCACACGAAAATGTGCCAGGACAGAGACGTGTTCTACGTTGTCCCTTCTCGTCATGCAGTTTGTGCCTCTGCTGCTTCTGCTGTTAGGAATCGCTCCTTGAAAGACGAGCGAGAGCGTCCTTCCGGGTGCATTGCACTGAGTCGAGTGCTCGCTCGGGACTTTGCACTCGGGGCCAAGGCAAGAGGGCGTGCTTGCCCGCAGAACTGAGAACACGCTGTTGGGCAGAGCTGCAACTGACCGCTGGAGTTCAGCTCTCGCCGGACGGCAGAAGGCGAAGAACGAAGCCGCTTGCGAGCGGCGCAGTGCAGCGAAGAGCTCTCCGAATTCGCCGCTAGCTCCACGGTCCTTCTCAGCTGCGAGTAGCAGCGCTCGCAGTACACAGAGCTTCGCAAGGCCCGAAGACCCGGAGGGAAGTATCGCACACGAAAATGTGCCAGGACAGAGACGTGTTCTACGTTGTCCCTTCTCGTCATGCAGTTTGTGCCTCTGCTGCTTCTGCTGTTAGGAATCGCTCCTTGAAAGACGAGCGAGAGCGTCCTTCCGGGTGCATTGCACTGAGTCGAGTGCTCGCTCGGGACTTTGCTCTCGGGGCCAAGGCAAGAGGGCGTGCTTGCCCGCAGAACTGAGAACACGCTGTTGGGCAGAGCTGCAACTGACCGCTGGAGTTCAGCTCTCGCCGGACGGCAGAAGGCGAAGAACGAAGCCGCTTGCGAGCGGCGCAGTGCAGCGAAGAGCTCTCCGAATTCGCCGCTAGCTCCACGGTCCTTCTCAGCTGCGAGTAGCAGCGCTCGCAGTACACAGAGCTTCGCAAGGCCCGAAGACCCGGAGGGAAGTATCGCACACGAAAATGTGCCAGGACAGAGACGTGTTCTACGTTGTCCCTTCTCGTCATGCAGTTTGTGCCTCTGCTGCTTCTGCTGTTAGGAATCGCTCCTTGAAAGACGAGCGAGAGCGTCCTTCCGGGTGCATTGCACTGAGTCGAGTGCTCGCTCGGGACTTTGCTCTCGGGGCCAAGGCAAGAGGGCGTGCTTGCCCGCAGAACTGAGAACACGCTGTTGGGCAGAGCTGCAACTGACCGCTGGAGTTCAGCTCTCGCCGGACGGCAGAAGGCGAAGAACGAAGCCGCTTGCGAGCGGCGCAGTGCAGCGAAGAGCTCTCCGAATTCGCCGCTAGCTCCACGGTCCTTCTCAGCTGCGAGTAGCAGCGCTCGCAGTACACAGAGCTTCGCAAGGCCCGAAGACCCGGAGGGAAGTATCGCACACGAAAATGTGCCAGGACAGAGACGTGTTCTACGTTGTCCCTTCTCGTCATGCAGTTTGTGCCTCTGCTGCTTCTGCTGTTAGGAATCGCTCCTTGAAAGACGAGCGAGAGCGTCCTTCCGGGTGCATTGCACTGAGTCGAGTGCTCGCTCGGGACTTTGCACTCGGGGCCAAGGCAAGAGGGCGTGCTTGCCCGCAGAACTGAGAACACGCTGTTGGGCAGAGCTGCAACTGACCGCTGGAGTTCAGCTCTCGCCGGACGGCAGAAGGCGAAGAACGAAGCCGCTTGCGAGCGGCGCAGTGCAGCGAAGAGCTCTCCGAATTCGCCGCTAGCTCCACGGTCCTTCTCAGCTGCGAGTAGCAGCGCTCGCAGTACACAGAGCTTCGCAAGGCCCGAAGACCCGGAGGGAAGTATCGCACACGAAAATGTGCCAGGACAGAGACGTGTTCTACGTTGTCCCTTCTCGTCATGCAGTTTGTGCCTCTGCTGCTTCTGCTGTTAGGAATCGCTCCTTGAAAGACGAGCGAGAGCGTCCTTCCGGGTGCATTGCACTGAGTCGAGTGCTCGCTCGGGACTTTGCACTCGGGGCCAAGGCAAGAGGGCGTGCTTGCCCGCAGAACTGAGAACACGCTGTTGGGCAGAGCTGCAACTGACCGCTGGAGTTCAGCTCTCGCCGGACGGCAGAAGGCGAAGAACGAAGCCGCTTGCGAGCGGCGCAGTGCAGCGAAGAGCTCTCCGAATTCGCCGCTAGCTCCACGGTCCTTCTCAGCTGCGAGTAGCAGCGCTCGCAGTACACAGAGCTTCGCAAGGCCCGAAGACCCGGAGGGAAGTATCGCACACGAAAATGTGCCAGGACAGAGACGTGTTCTACGTTGTCCCTTCTCGTCATGCAGTTTGTGCCTCTGCTGCTTCTGCTGTTAGGAATCGCTCCTTGAAAGACGAGCGAGAGCGTCCTTCCGGGTGCATTGCACTGAGTCGAGTGCTCGCTCGGGACTTTGCACTCGGGGCCAAGGCAAGAGGGCGTGCTTGCCCGCAGAACTGAGAACACGCTGTTGGGCAGAGCTGCAACTGACCGCTGGAGTTCAGCTCTCGCCGGACGGCAGAAGGCGAAGAACGAAGCCGCTTGCGAGCGGCGCAGTGCAGCGAAGAGCTCTCCGAATTCGCCGCTAGCTCCACGGTCCTTCTCAGCTGCGAGTAGCAGCGCTCGCAGTACACAGAGCTTCGCAAGGCCCGAAGACCCGGAGGGAAGTATCGCACACGAAAATGTGCCAGGACAGAGACGTGTTCTACGTTGTCCCTTCTCGTCATGCAGTTTGTGCCTCTGCTGCTTCTGCTGTTAGGAATCGCTCCTTGAAAGACGAGCGAGAGCGTCCTTCCGGGTGCATTGCACTGAGTCGAGTGCTCGCTCGGGACTTTGCACTCGGGGCCAAGGCAAGAGGGCGTGCTTGCCCGCAGAACTGAGAACACGCTGTTGGGCAGAGCTGCAACTGACCGCTGGAGTTCAGCTCTCGCCGGACGGCAGAAGGCGAAGAACGAAGCCGCTTGCGAGCGGCGCAGTGCAGCGAAGAGCTCTCCGAATTCGCCGCTAGCTCCACGGTCCTTCTCAGCTGCGAGTAGCAGCGCTCGCAGTACACAGAGCTTCGCAAGGCCCGAAGACCCGGAGGGAAGTATCGCACACGAAAATGTGCCAGGACAGAGACGTGTTCTACGTTGTCCCTTCTCGTCATGCAGTTTGTGCCTCTGCTGCTTCTGCTGTTAGGAATCGCTCCTTGAAAGACGAGCGAGAGCGTCCTTCCGGGTGCATTGCACTGAGTCGAGTGCTCGCTCGGGACTTTGCACTCGGGGCCAAGGCAAGAGGGCGTGCTTGCCCGCAGAACTGAGAACACGCTGATGGGCAGAGCTGCAACTGACCGCTGGAGTTCAGCTCTCGCCGGACGGCAGAAGGCGAAGAACGAAGCCGCTTGCGAGCGGCGCAGTGCAGCGAAGAGCTCTCCGAATTCGCCGCTAGCTCCACGGTCCTTCTCAGCTGCGAGTAGCAGCGCTCGCAGTACACAGAGCTTCGCAAGGCCCGAAGACCCGGAGGGAAGTATCGCACACGAAAATGTGCCAGGACAGAGACGTGTTCTACGTTGTCCCTTCTCGTCATGCAGTTTGTGCCTCTGCTGCTTCTGCTGTTAGGAATCGCTCCTTGAAAGACGAGCGAGAGCGTCCTTCCGGGTGCATTGCACTGAGTCGAGTGCTCGCTCGGGACTTTGCTCTCGGGGCCAAGGCAAGAGGGCGTGCTTGCCCGCAGAACTGAGAACACGCTGTTGGGCAGAGCTGCACCTGACCGCTGGAGTTCAGCTCTCGCCGGACGGCAGAAGGCGAAGAACGAAGCCGCTTGCGAGCGGCGCAGTGCAGCGAAGAGCTCTCCGAATTCGCCGCTAGCTCCACGGTCCTTCTCAGCTGCGAGTAGCAGCGCTCGCAGTACACAGAGCTTCGCAAGGCCCGAAGACCCGGAGGGAAGTATCGCACACGAAAATGTGCCAGGACAGAGACGTGTTCTACGTTGTCCCTTCTCGTCATGCAGTTTGTGCCTCTGCTGCTTCTGCTGTTAGGAATCGCTCCTTGAAAGACGAGCGAGAGCGTCCTTCCGGGTGCATTGCACTGAGTCGAGTGCTCGCTCGGGACTTTGCTCTCGGGGCCAAGGCAAGAGGGCGTGCTTGCCCGCAGAACTGAGAACACGCTGTTGGGCAGAGCTGCACCTGACCGCTGGAGTTCAGCTCTCGCCGGACGGCAGAAGGCGAAGAACGAAGCCGCTTGCGAGCGGCGCAGTGCAGCGAAGAGCTCTCCGAATTCGCCGCTAGCTCCACGGTCCTTCTCAGCTGCGAGTAGCAGCGCTCGCAGTACACAGAGCTTCGCAAGGCCCGAAGACCCGGAGGGAAGTATCGCACACGAAAATGTGCCAGGACAGAGACGTGTTCTACGTTGTCCCTTCTCGTCATGCAGTTTGTGCCTCTGCTGCTTCTGCTGTTAGGAATCGCTCCTTGAAAGACGAGCGAGAGCGTCCTTCCGGGTGCATTGCACTGAGTCGAGTGCTCGCTCGGGACTTTGCTCTCGGGGCCAAGGCAAGAGGGCGTGCTTGCCCGCAGAACTGAGAACACGCTGTTGGGCAGAGCTGCACCTGACCGCTGGAGTTCAGCTCTCGCCGGACGGCAGAAGGCGAAGAACGTAGCCGCTTGCGAGCGGCGCAGTGCAGCGAAGAGCTCTCCGAATTCGCCGCTAGCTCCACGGTCCTTCTCAGCTGCGAGTAGCAGCGCTCGCAGTACACAGAGCTTCGCAAGGCCCGAAGACCCGGAGGGAAGTATCGCACACGAAAATGTGCCAGGACAGAGACGTGTTCTACGTTGTCCCTTCTCGTCATGCAGTTTGTGCCTCTGCTGCTTCTGCTGTTAGGAATCGCTCCTTGAAAGACGAGCGAGAGCGTCCTTCCGGGTGCATTGCACTGAGTCGAGTGCTCGCTCGGGACTTTGCTCTCGGGGCCAAGGCAAGAGGGCGTGCTTGCCCGCAGAACTGAGAACACGCTGTTGGGCAGAGCTGCACCTGACCGCTGGAGTTCAGCTCTCGCCGGACGGCAGAAGGCGAAGAACGAAGCCGCTTGCGAGCGGCGCAGTGCAGCGAAGAGCTCTCCGAATTCGCCGCTAGCTCCACGGTCCTTCTCAGCTGCGAGTAGCAGCGCTCGCAGTACACAGAGCTTCGCAAGGCCCGAAGACCCGGAGGGAAGTATCGCACACGAAAATGTGCCAGGACAGAGACGTGTTCTACGTTGTCCCTTCTCGTCATGCAGTTTGTGCCTCTGCTGCTTCTGCTGTTAGGAATCGCTCCTTGAAAGACGAGCGAGAGCGTCCTTCCGGGTGCATTGCACTGAGTCGAGTGCTCGCTCGGGACTTTGCACTCGGGGCCAAGGCAAGAGGGCGTGCTTGCCCGCAGAACTGAGAACACGCTGTTGGGCAGAGCTGCAACTGACCGCTGGAGTTCAGCTCTCGCCGGACGGCAGAAGGCGAAGAACGAAGCCGCTTGCGAGCGGCGCAGTGCAGCGAAGAGCTCTCCGAATTCGCCGCTAGCTCCACGGTCCTTCTCAGCTGCGAGTAGCAGCGCTCGCAGTACACAGAGCTTCGCAAGGCCCGAAGACCCGGAGGGAAGTATCGCACACGAAAATGTGCCAGGACAGAGACGTGTTCTACGTTGTCCCTTCTCGTCATGCAGTTTGTGCCTCTGCTGCTTCTGCTGTTAGGAATCGCTCCTTGAAAGACGAGCGAGAGCGTCCTTCCGGGTGCATTGCACTGAGTCGAGTGCTCGCTCGGGACTTTGCACTCGGGGCCAAGGCAAGAGGGCGTGCTTGCCCGCAGAACTGAGAACACGCTGTTGGGCAGAGCTGCAACTGACCGCTGGAGTTCAGCTCTCGCCGGACGGCAGAAGGCGAAGAACGAAGCCGCTTGCGAGCGGCGCAGTGCAGCGAAGAGCTCTCCGAATTCGCCGCTAGCTCCACGGTCCTTCTCAGCTGCGAGTAGCAGCGCTCGCAGTACACAGAGCTTCGCAAGGCCCGAAGACCCGGAGGGAAGTATCGCACACGAAAATGTGCCAGGACAGAGACGTGTTCTACGTTGTCCCTTCTCGTCATGCAGTTTGTGCCTCTGCTGCTTCTGCTGTTAGGAATCGCTCCTTGAAAGACGAGCGAGAGCGTCCTTCCGGGTGCATTGCACTGAGTCGAGTGCTCGCTCGGGACTTTGCACTCGGGGCCAAGGCAAGAGGGCGTGCTTGCCCGCAGAACTGAGAACACGCTGTTGGGCAGAGCTGCAACTGACCGCTGGAGTTCAGCTCTCGCCGGACGGCAGAAGGCGAAGAACGAAGCCGCTTGCGAGCGGCGCAGTGCAGCGAAGAGCTCTCCGAATTCGCCGCTAGCTCCACGGTCCTTCTCAGCTGCGAGTAGCAGCGCTCGCAGTACACAGAGCTTCGCAAGGCCCGAAGACCCGGAGGGAAGTATCGCACACGAAAATGTGCCAGGACAGAGACGTGTTCTACGTTGTCCCTTCTCGTCATGCAGTTTGTGCCTCTGCTGCTTCTGCTGTTAGGAATCGCTCCTTGAAAGGCGAGCGAGAGCGTCCTTCCGGGTGCATTGCACTGAGTCGAGTGCTCGCTCGGGACTTTGCTCTCGGGGCCAAGGCAAGAGGGCGTGCTTGCCCGCAGAACTGAGAACACGCTGTTGGGCAGAGCTGCAACTGACCGCTGGAGTTCAGCTCTCGCCGGACGGCAGAAGGCGAAGAACGAAGCCGCTTGCGAGCGGCGCAGTGCAGCGAAGAGCTCTCCGAATTCGCCGCTAGCTCCACGGTCCTTCTCAGCTGCGAGTAGCAGCGCTCGCAGTACACAGAGCTTCGCAAGGCCCGAAGACCCGGAGGGAAGTATCGCACACGAAAATGTGCCAGGACAGAGACGTGTTCTACGTTGTCCCTTCTCGTCATGCAGTTTGTGCCTCTGCTGCTTCTGCTGTTAGGAATCGCTCCTTGAAAGGCGAGCGAGAGCGTCCTTCCGGGTGCATTGCACTGAGTCGAGTGCTCGCTCGGGACTTTGCTCTCGGGGCCAAGGCAAGAGGGCGTGCTTGCCCGCAGAACTGAGAACACGCTGTTGGGCAGAGCTGCAACTGACCGCTGGAGTTCAGCTCTCGCCGGACGGCAGAAGGCGAAGAACGTAGCCGCTTGCGAGCGGCGCAGTGCAGCGAAGAGCTCTCCGAATTCGCCGCTAGCTCCACGGTCCTTCTCAGCTGCGAGTAGCAGCGCTCGCAGTACACAGAGCTTCGCAAGGCCCGAAGACCCGGAGGGAAGTATCGCACACGAAAATGTGCCAGGACAGAGACGTGTTCTACGTTGTCCCTTCTCGTCATGCAGTTTGTGCCTCTGCTGCTTCTGCTGTTAGGAATCGCTCCTTGAAAGGCGAGCGAGAGCGTCCTTCCGGGTGCATTGCACTGAGTCGAGTGCTCGCTCGGGACTTTGCTCTCGGGGCCAAGGCAAGAGGGCGTGCTTGCCCGCAGAACTGAGAACACGCTGTTGGGCAGAGCTGCAACTGACCGCTGGAGTTCAGCTCTCGCCGGACGGCAGAAGGCGAAGAACGAAGCCGCTTGCGAGCGGCGCAGTGCAGCGAAGAGCTCTCCGAATTCGCCGCTAGCTCCACGGTCCTTCTCAGCTGCGAGTAGCAGCGCTCGCAGTACACAGAGCTTCGCAAGGCCCGAAGACCCGGAGGGAAGTATCGCACACGAAAATGTGCCAGGACAGAGACGTGTTCTACGTTGTCCCTTCTCGTCATGCAGTTTGTGCCTCTGCTGCTTCTGCTGTTAGGAATCGCTCCTTGAAAGGCGAGCGAGAGCGTCCTTCCGGGTGCATTGCACTGAGTCGAGTGCTCGCTCGGGACTTTGCTCTCGGGGCCAAGGCAAGAGGGCGTGCTTGCCCGCAGAACTGAGAACACGCTGTTGGGCAGAGCTGCAACTGACCGCTGGAGTTCAGCTCTCGCCGGACGGCAGAAGGCGAAGAACGTAGCCGCTTGCGAGCGGCGCAGTGCAGCGAAGAGCTCTCCGAATTCGCCGCTAGCTCCACGGTCCTTCTCAGCTGCGAGTAGCAGCGCTCGCAGTACACAGAGCTTCGCAAGGCCCGAAGACCCGGAGGGAAGTATCGCACACGAAAATGTGCCAGGACAGAGACGTGTTCTACGTTGTCCCTTCTCGTCATGCAGTTTGTGCCTCTGCTGCTTCTGCTGTTAGGAATCGCTCCTTGAAAGGCGAGCGAGAGCGTCCTTCCGGGTGCATTGCACTGAGTCGAGTGCTCGCTCGGGACTTTGCTCTCGGGGCCAAGGCAAGAGGGCGTGCTTGCCCGCAGAACTGAGAACACGCTGTTGGGCAGAGCTGCAACTGACCGCTGGAGTTCAGCTCTCGCCGGACGGCAGAAGGCGAAGAACGTAGCCGCTTGCGAGCGGCGCAGTGCAGCGAAGAGCTCTCCGAATTCGCCGCTAGCTCCACGGTCCTTCTCAGCTGCGAGTAGCAGCGCTCGCAGTACACAGAGCTTCGCAAGGCCCGAAGACCCGGAGGGAAGTATCGCACACGAAAATGTGCCAGGACAGAGACGTGTTCTACGTTGTCCCTTCTCGTCATGCAGTTTGTGCCTCTGCTGCTTCTGCTGTAGGTAATCGCTCCTTGAAAGACGAGCGAGAGCGTCCTTCCGGGTGCATTGCACTGAGTCGAGTGCTCGCTCGGGACTTTGCACTCGGGGCCAAGGCAAGAGGGCGTGCTTGCCCGCAGAACTGAGAACACGCTGTTGGGCAGAGCTGCAACTGACCGCTGGAGTTCAGCTCTCGCCGGACGGCAGAAGGCGAAGAACGAAGCCGCTTGCGAGCGGCGCAGTGCAGCGAAGAGCTCTCCGAATTCGCCGCTAGCTCCACGGTCCTTCTCAGCTGCGATTAGCAGCGCTCGCAGTACACAGAGCTTCGCAAGGCCCGAAGACCCGGAGGGAAGTATCGCACACGAAAATGTGCCAGGACAGAGACGTGTTCTACGTTGTCCCTTCTCGTCATGCAGTTTGTGCCTCTGCTGCTTCTGCTGTTAGTAATCGCTCCTTGAAAGACGAGCGAGAGCGTCCTTCCGGGTGCATTGCACTGAGTCGAGTGCTCGCTCGGGACTTTGCTCTCGGGGCCAAGGCAAGAGGGCGTGCTTGCCCGCAGAACTGAGAACACGCTGTTGGGCAGAGCTGCACCTGACCGCTGGAGTTCAGCTCTCGCCGGACGGCAGAAGGCGAAGAACGAAGCCGCTTGCGAGCGGCGCAGTGCAGCGAAGAGCTCTCCGAATTCGCCGCTAGCTCCACGGTCCTTCTCAGCTGCGAGTAGCAGCGCTCGCAGTACACAGAGCTTCGCAAGGCCCGAAGACCCGGAGGGAAGTATCGCACACGAAAATGTGCCAGGACAGAGACGTGTTCTACGTTGTCCCTTCTCGTCGTGCAGTTTGTGCCTCTGCTGCTTCTGCTGTTAGGAATCGCTCCTTGAAAGACGAGCGAGAGCGTCCTTCCGGGTGCATTGCACTGAGTCGAGTGCTCGCTCGGGACTTTGCTCTCGGGGCCAAGGCAAGAGGGCGTGCTTGCCCGCAGAACTGAGAACACGCTGTTGGGCAGAGCTGCACCTGACCGCTGGAGTTCAGCTCTCGCCGGACGGCAGAAGGCGAAGAACGAAGCCGCTTGCGAGCGGCGCAGTGCAGCGAAGAGCTCTCCGAATTCGCCGCTGGCTCCACGGTCCTTCTCAGCTGCGAGTAGCAGCGCTCGCAGTACACAGAGCTTCGCAAGGCCCGAAGACCCGGAGGGAAGTATCGCACACGAAAATGTGCCAGGACAGAGACGTGTTCTACGTTGTCCCTTCTCGTCGTGCAGTTTGTGCCTCTGCTGCTTCTGCTGTTAGGAATCGCTCCTTGAAAGACGAGCGAGAGCGTCCTTCCGGGTGCATTGCACTGAGTCGAGTGCTCGCTCGGGACTTTGCTCTCGGGGCCAAGGCAAGAGGGCGTGCTTGCCCGCAGAACTGAGAACACGCTGTTGGGCAGAGCTGCAACTGACCGCTGGAGTTCAGCTCTCGCCGGACGGCAGAAGGCGAAGAACGAAGCCGCTTGCGAGCGGCGCAGTGCAGCGAAGAGCTCTCCGAATTCGCCGCTGGCTCCACGGTCCTTCTCAGCTGCGAGTAGCAGCGCTCGCAGTACACAGAGCTTCGCAAGGCCCGAAGACCCGGAGGGAAGTATCGCACACGAAAATGTGCCAGGACAGAGACGTGTTCTACGTTGTCCCTTCTCGTCATGCAGTTTGTGCCTCTGCTGCTTCTGCTGTTAGGAATCGCTCCTTGAAAGACGAGCGAGAGCGTCCTTCCGGGTGCATTGCACTGAGTCGAGTGCTCGCTCGGGACTTTGCTCTCGGGGCCAAGGCAAGAGGGCGTGCTTGCCCGCAGAACTGAGAACACGCTGTTGGGCAGAGCTGCAACTGACCGCTGGAGTTCAGCTCTCGCCGGACGGCAGAAGGCGAAGAACGAAGCCGCTTGCGAGCGGCGCAGTGCAGCGAAGAGCTCTCCGAATTCGCCGCTAGCTCCACGGTCCTTCTCAGCTGCGAGTAGCAGCGCTCGCAGTACACAGAGCTTCGCAAGGCCCGAAGACCCGGAGGGAAGTATCGCACACGAAAATGTGCCAGGACAGAGACGTGTTCTACGTTGTCCCTTCTCGTCATGCAGTTTGTGCCTCTGCTGCTTCTGCTGTTAGGAATCGCTCCTTGAAAGACGAGCGAGAGCGTCCTTCCGGGTGCATTGCACTGAGTCGAGTGCTCGCTCGGGACTTTGCACTCGGGGCCAAGGCAAGAGGGCGTGCTTGCCCGCAGAACTGAGAACACGCTGTTGGGCAGAGCTGCAACTGACCGCTGGAGTTCAGCTCTCGCCGGACGGCAGAAGGCGAAGAACGAAGCCGCTTGCGAGCGGCGCAGTGCAGCGAAGAGCTCTCCGAATTCGCCGCTAGCTCCACGGTCCTTCTCAGCTGCGAGTAGCAGCGCTCGCAGTACACAGAGCTTCGCAAGGCCCGAAGACCCGGAGGGAAGTATCGCACACGAAAATGTGCCAGGACAGAGACGTGTTCTACGTTGTCCCTTCTCGTCATGCAGTTTGTGCCTCTGCTGCTTCTGCTGTTAGGAATCGCTCCTTGAAAGACGAGCGAGAGCGTCCTTCCGGGTGCATTGCACTGAGTCGAGTGCTCGCTCGGGACTTTGCACTCGGGGCCAAGGCAAGAGGGCGTGCTTGCCCGCAGAACTGAGAACACGCTGTTGGGCAGAGCTGCAACTGACCGCTGGAGTTCAGCTCTCGCCGGACGGCAGAAGGCGAAGAACGAAGCCGCTTGCGAGCGGCGCAGTGCAGCGAAGAGCTCTCCGAATTCGCCGCTAGCTCCACGGTCCTTCTCAGCTGCGAGTAGCAGCGCTCGCAGTACACAGAGCTTCGCAAGGCCCGAAGACCCGGAGGGAAGTATCGCACACGAAAATGTGCCAGGACAGAGACGTGTTCTACGTTGTCCCTTCTCGTCATGCAGTTTGTGCCTCTGCTGCTTCTGCTGTTAGGAATCGCTCCTTGAAAGACGAGCGAGAGCGTCCTTCCGGGTGCATTGCACTGAGTCGAGTGCTCGCTCGGGACTTTGCACTCGGGGCCAAGGCAAGAGGGCGTGCTTGCCCGCAGAACTGAGAACACGCTGTTGGGCAGAGCTGCAACTGACCGCTGGAGTTCAGCTCTCGCCGGACGGCAGAAGGCGAAGAACGAAGCCGCTTGCGAGCGGCGCAGTGCAGCGAAGAGCTCTCCGAATTCGCCGCTAGCTCCACGGTCCTTCTCAGCTGCGAGTAGCAGCGCTCGCAGTACACAGAGCTTCGCAAGGCCCGAAGACCCGGAGGGAAGTATCGCACACGAAAATGTGCCAGGACAGAGACGTGTTCTACGTTGTCCCTTCTCGTCATGCAGTTTGTGCCTCTGCTGCTTCTGCTGTTAGGAATCGCTCCTTGAAAGACGAGCGAGAGCGTCCTTCCGGGTGCATTGCACTGAGTCGAGTGCTCGCTCGGGACTTTGCACTCGGGGCCAAGGCAAGAGGGCGTGCTTGCCCGCAGAACTGAGAACACGCTGTTGGGCAGAGCTGCAACTGACCGCTGGAGTTCAGCTCTCGCCGGACGGCAGAAGGCGAAGAACGAAGCCGCTTGCGAGCGGCGCAGTGCAGCGAAGAGCTCTCCGAATTCGCCGCTAGCTCCACGGTCCTTCTCAGCTGCGAGTAGCAGCGCTCGCAGTACACAGAGCTTCGCAAGGCCCGAAGACCCGGAGGGAAGTATCGCACACGAAAATGTGCCAGGACAGAGACGTGTTCTACGTTGTCCCTTCTCGTCATGCAGTTTGTGCCTCTGCTGCTTCTGCTGTTAGGAATCGCTCCTTGAAAGACGAGCGAGAGCGTCCTTCCGGGTGCATTGCACTGAGTCGAGTGCTCGCTCGGGACTTTGCACTCGGGGCCAAGGCAAGAGGGCGTGCTTGCCCGCAGAACTGAGAACACGCTGATGGGCAGAGCTGCAACTGACCGCTGGAGTTCAGCTCTCGCCGGACGGCAGAAGGCGAAGAACGAAGCCGCTTGCGAGCGGCGCAGTGCAGCGAAGAGCTCTCCGAATTCGCCGCTAGCTCCACGGTCCTTCTCAGCTGCGAGTAGCAGCGCTCGCAGTACACAGAGCTTCGCAAGGCCCGAAGACCCGGAGGGAAGTATCGCACACGAAAATGTGCCAGGACAGAGACGTGTTCTACGTTGTCCCTTCTCGTCATGCAGTTTGTGCCTCTGCTGCTTCTGCTGTTAGGAATCGCTCCTTGAAAGACGAGCGAGAGCGTCCTTCCGGGTGCATTGCACTGAGTCGAGTGCTCGCTCGGGACTTTGCTCTCGGGGCCAAGGCAAGAGGGCGTGCTTGCCCGCAGAACTGAGAACACGCTGTTGGGCAGAGCTGCACCTGACCGCTGGAGTTCAGCTCTCGCCGGACGGCAGAAGGCGAAGAACGTAGCCGCTTGCGAGCGGCGCAGTGCAGCGAAGAGCTCTCCGAATTCGCCGCTAGCTCCACGGTCCTTCTCAGCTGCGAGTAGCAGCGCTCGCAGTACACAGAGCTTCGCAAGGCCCGAAGACCCGGAGGGAAGTATCGCACACGAAAATGTGCCAGGACAGAGACGTGTTCTACGTTGTCCCTTCTCGTCATGCAGTTTGTGCCTCTGCTGCTTCTGCTGTTAGGAATCGCTCCTTGAAAGACGAGCGAGAGCGTCCTTCCGGGTGCATTGCACTGAGTCGAGTGCTCGCTCGGGACTTTGCTCTCGGGGCCAAGGCAAGAGGGCGTGCTTGCCCGCAGAACTGAGAACACGCTGTTGGGCAGAGCTGCACCTGACCGCTGGAGTTCAGCTCTCGCCGGACGGCAGAAGGCGAAGAACGAAGCCGCTTGCGAGCGGCGCAGTGCAGCGAAGAGCTCTCCGAATTCGCCGCTAGCTCCACGGTCCTTCTCAGCTGCGAGTAGCAGCGCTCGCAGTACACAGAGCTTCGCAAGGCCCGAAGACCCGGAGGGAAGTATCGCACACGAAAATGTGCCAGGACAGAGACGTGTTCTACGTTGTCCCTTCTCGTCATGCAGTTTGTGCCTCTGCTGCTTCTGCTGTTAGGAATCGCTCCTTGAAAGACGAGCGAGAGCGTCCTTCCGGGTGCATTGCACTGAGTCGAGTGCTCGCTCGGGACTTTGCACTCGGGGCCAAGGCAAGAGGGCGTGCTTGCCCGCAGAACTGAGAACACGCTGTTGGGCAGAGCTGCAACTGACCGCTGGAGTTCAGCTCTCGCCGGACGGCAGAAGGCGAAGAACGAAGCCGCTTGCGAGCGGCGCAGTGCAGCGAAGAGCTCTCCGAATTCGCCGCTAGCTCCACGGTCCTTCTCAGCTGCGAGTAGCAGCGCTCGCAGTACACAGAGCTTCGCAAGGCCCGAAGACCCGGAGGGAAGTATCGCACACGAAAATGTGCCAGGACAGAGACGTGTTCTACGTTGTCCCTTCTCGTCATGCAGTTTGTGCCTCTGCTGCTTCTGCTGTTAGGAATCGCTCCTTGAAAGACGAGCGAGAGCGTCCTTCCGGGTGCATTGCACTGAGTCGAGTGCTCGCTCGGGACTTTGCACTCGGGGCCAAGGCAAGAGGGCGTGCTTGCCCGCAGAACTGAGAACACGCTGTTGGGCAGAGCTGCAACTGACCGCTGGAGTTCAGCTCTCGCCGGACGGCAGAAGGCGAAGAACGAAGCCGCTTGCGAGCGGCGCAGTGCAGCGAAGAGCTCTCCGAATTCGCCGCTAGCTCCACGGTCCTTCTCAGCTGCGAGTAGCAGCGCTCGCAGTACACAGAGCTTCGCAAGGCCCGAAGACCCGGAGGGAAGTATCGCACACGAAAATGTGCCAGGACAGAGACGTGTTCTACGTTGTCCCTTCTCGTCATGCAGTTTGTGCCTCTGCTGCTTCTGCTGTTAGGAATCGCTCCTTGAAAGACGAGCGAGAGCGTCCTTCCGGGTGCATTGCACTGAGTCGAGTGCTCGCTCGGGACTTTGCACTCGGGGCCAAGGCAAGAGGGCGTGCTTGCCCGCAGAACTGAGAACACGCTGTTGGGCAGAGCTGCAACTGACCGCTGGAGTTCAGCTCTCGCCGGACGGCAGAAGGCGAAGAACGAAGCCGCTTGCGAGCGGCGCAGTGCAGCGAAGAGCTCTCCGAATTCGCCGCTAGCTCCACGGTCCTTCTCAGCTGCGAGTAGCAGCGCTCGCAGTACACAGAGCTTCGCAAGGCCCGAAGACCCGGAGGGAAGTATCGCACACGAAAATGTGCCAGGACAGAGACGTGTTCTACGTTGTCCCTTCTCGTCATGCAGTTTGTGCCTCTGCTGCTTCTGCTGTTAGGAATCGCTCCTTGAAAGGCGAGCGAGAGCGTCCTTCCGGGTGCATTGCACTGAGTCGAGTGCTCGCTCGGGACTTTGCTCTCGGGGCCAAGGCAAGAGGGCGTGCTTGCCCGCAGAACTGAGAACACGCTGTTGGGCAGAGCTGCAACTGACCGCTGGAGTTCAGCTCTCGCCGGACGGCAGAAGGCGAAGAACGAAGCCGCTTGCGAGCGGCGCAGTGCAGCGAAGAGCTCTCCGAATTCGCCGCTAGCTCCACGGTCCTTCTCAGCTGCGAGTAGCAGCGCTCGCAGTACACAGAGCTTCGCAAGGCCCGAAGACCCGGAGGGAAGTATCGCACACGAAAATGTGCCAGGACAGAGACGTGTTCTACGTTGTCCCTTCTCGTCATGCAGTTTGTGCCTCTGCTGCTTCTGCTGTTAGGAATCGCTCCTTGAAAGGCGAGCGAGAGCGTCCTTCCGGGTGCATTGCACTGAGTCGAGTGCTCGCTCGGGACTTTGCTCTCGGGGCCAAGGCAAGAGGGCGTGCTTGCCCGCAGAACTGAGAACACGCTGTTGGGCAGAGCTGCAACTGACCGCTGGAGTTCAGCTCTCGCCGGACGGCAGAAGGCGAAGAACGAAGCCGCTTGCGAGCGGCGCAGTGCAGCGAAGAGCTCTCCGAATTCGCCGCTAGCTCCACGGTCCTTCTCAGCTGCGAGTAGCAGCGCTCGCAGTACACAGAGCTTCGCAAGGCCCGAAGACCCGGAGGGAAGTATCGCACACGAAAATGTGCCAGGACAGAGACGTGTTCTACGTTGTCCCTTCTCGTCATGCAGTTTGTGCCTCTGCTGCTTCTGCTGTTAGGAATCGCTCCTTGAAAGGCGAGCGAGAGCGTCCTTCCGGGTGCATTGCACTGAGTCGAGTGCTCGCTCGGGACTTTGCTCTCGGGGCCAAGGCAAGAGGGCGTGCTTGCCCGCAGAACTGAGAACACGCTGTTGGGCAGAGCTGCAACTGACCGCTGGAGTTCAGCTCTCGCCGGACGGCAGAAGGCGAAGAACGAAGCCGCTTGCGAGCGGCGCAGTGCAGCGAAGAGCTCTCCGAATTCGCCGCTAGCTCCACGGTCCTTCTCAGCTGCGAGTAGCAGCGCTCGCAGTACACAGAGCTTCGCAAGGCCCGAAGACACGGAGGGAAGTATCGCACACGAAAATGTGCCAGGACAGAGACGTGTTCTACGTTGTCCCTTGTCGTCATGCAGTTTGTGCCTCTGCTGCTTCTGCTGTTAGGAATCGCTCCTTGAAAGGCGAGCGAGAGCGTCCTTCCGGGTGCATTGCACTGAGTCGAGTGCTCGCTCGGGACTTTGCTCTCGGGGCCAAGGCAAGAGGGCGTGCTTGCCCGCAGAACTGAGAACACGCTGTTGGGCAGAGCTGCAACTGACCGCTGGAGTTCAGCTCTCGCCGGACGGCAGAAGGCGAAGAACGAAGCCGCTTGCGAGCGGCGCAGTGCAGCGAAGAGCTCTCCGAATTCGCCGCTAGCTCCACGGTCCTTCTCAGCTGCGAGTAGCAGCGCTCGCAGTACACAGAGCTTCGCAAGGCCCGAAGACCCGGAGGGAAGTATCGCACACGAAAATGTGCCAGGACAGAGACGTGTTCTACGTTGTCCCTTCTCGTCATGCAGTTTGTGCCTCTGCTGCTTCTGCTGTTAGGAATCGCTCCTTGAAAGGCGAGCGAGAGCGTCCTTCCGGGTGCATTGCACTGAGTCGAGTGCTCGCTCGGGACTTTGCACTCGGGGCCAAGGCAAGAGGGCGTGCTTGCCCGCAGAACTGAGAACACGCTGTTGGGCAGAGCTGCAACTGACCGCTGGAGTTCAGCTCTCGCCGGACGGCAGAAGGCGAAGAACGAAGCCGCTTGCGAGCGGCGCAGTGCAGCGAAGAGCTCTCCGAATTCGCCGCTAGCTCCACGGTCCTTCTCAGCTGCGAGTAGCAGCGCTCGCAGTACACAGAGCTTCGCAAGGCCCGAAGACCCGGAGGGAAGTATCGCACACGAAAATGTGCCAGGACAGAGACGTGTTCTACGTTGTCCCTTCTCGTCATGCAGTTTGTGCCTCTGCTGCTTCTGCTGTTAGGAATCGCTCCTTGAAAGGCGAGCGAGAGCGTCCTTCCGGGTGCATTGCACTGAGTCGAGTGCTCGCTCGGGACTTTGCACTCGGGGCCAAGGCAAGAGGGCGTGCTTGCCCGCAGAACTGAGAACACGCTGTTGGGCAGAGCTGCAACTGACCGCTGGAGTTCAGCTCTCGCCGGACGGCAGAAGGCGAAGAACGAAGCCGCTTGCGAGCGGCGCAGTGCAGCGAAGAGCTCTCCGAATTCGCCGCTAGCTCCACGGTCCTTCTCAGCTGCGAGTAGCAGCGCTCGCAGTACACAGAGCTTCGCAAGGCCCGAAGACCCGGAGGGAAGTATCGCACACGAAAATGTGCCAGGACAGAGACGTGTTCTACGTTGTCCCTTCTCGTCATGCAGTTTGTGCCTCTGCTGCTTCTGCTGTTAGGAATCGCTCCTTGAAAGGCGAGCGAGAGCGTCCTTCCGGGTGCATTGCACTGAGTCGAGTGCTCGCTCGGGACTTTGCACTCGGGGCCAAGGCAAGAGGGCGTGCTTGCCCGCAGAACTGAGAACACGCTGTTGGGCAGAGCTGCAACTGACCGCTGGAGTTCAGCTCTCGCCGGACGGCAGAAGGCGAAGAACGAAGCCGCTTGCGAGCGGCGCAGTGCAGCGAAGAGCTCTCCGAATTCGCCGCTAGCTCCACGGTCCTTCTCAGCTGCGAGTAGCAGCGCTCGCAGTACACAGAGCTTCGCAAGGCCCGAAGACCCGGAGGGAAGTATCGCACACGAAAATGTGCCAGGACAGAGACGTGTTCTACGTTGTCCCTTCTCGTCATGCAGTTTGTGCCTCTGCTGCTTCTGCTGTTAGGAATCGCTCCTTGAAAGACGAGCGAGAGCGTCCTTCCGGGTGCATTGCACTGAGTCGAGTGCTCGCTCGGGACTTTGCACTCGGGGCCAAGGCAAGAGGGCGTGCTTGCCCGCAGAACTGAGAACACGCTGTTGGGCAGAGCTGCACCTGACCGCTGGAGTTCAGCTCTCGCCGGACGGCAGAAGGCGAAGAACGAAGCCGCTTGCGAGCGGCGCAGTGCAGCGAAGAGCTCTCCGAATTCGCCGCTAGCTCCACGGTCCTTCTCAGCTGCGAGTAGCAGCGCTCGCAGTACACAGAGCTTCGCAAGGCCCGAAGACCCGGAGGGAAGTATCGCACACGAAAATGTGCCAGGACAGAGACGTGTTCTACGTTGTCCCTTCTCGTCATGCAGTTTGTGCCTCTGCTGCTTCTGCTGTTAGGAATCGCTCCTTGAAAGACGAGCGAGAGCGTCCTTCCGGGTGCATTGCACTGAGTCGAGTGCTCGCTCGGGACTTTGCACTCGGGGCCAAGGCAAGAGGGCGTGCTTGCCCGCAGAACTGAGAACACGCTGATGGGCAGAGCTGCAACTGACCGCTGGAGTTCAGCTCTCGCCGGACGGCAGAAGGCGAAGAACGAAGCCGCTTGCGAGCGGCGCAGTGCAGCGAAGAGCTCTCCGAATTCGCCGCTAGCTCCACGGTCCTTCTCAGCTGCGAGTAGCAGCGCTCGCAGTACACAGAGCTTCGCAAGGCCCGAAGACCCGGAGGGAAGTATCGCACACGAAAATGTGCCAGGACAGAGACGTGTTCTACGTTGTCCCTTCTCGTCATGCAGTTTGTGCCTCTGCTGCTTCTGCTGTTAGGAATCGCTCCTTGAAAGACGAGCGAGAGCGTCCTTCCGGGTGCATTGCACTGAGTCGAGTGCTCGCTCGGGACTTTGCTCTCGGGGCCAAGGCAAGAGGGCGTGCTTGCCCGCAGAACTGAGAACACGCTGTTGGGCAGAGCTGCACCTGACCGCTGGAGTTCAGCTCTCGCCGGACGGCAGAAGGCGAAGAACGAAGCCGCTTGCGAGCGGCGCAGTGCAGCGAAGAGCTCTCCGAATTCGCCGCTAGCTCCACGGTCCTTCTCAGCTGCGAGTAGCAGCGCTCGCAGTACACAGAGCTTCGCAAGGCCCGAAGACCCGGAGGGAAGTATCGCACACGAAAATGTGCCAGGACAGAGACGTGTTCTACGTTGTCCCTTCTCGTCATGCAGTTTGTGCCTCTGCTGCTTCTGCTGTTAGGAATCGCTCCTTGAAAGACGAGCGAGAGCGTCCTTCCGGGTGCATTGCACTGAGTCGAGTGCTCGCTCGGGACTTTGCACTCGGGGCCAAGGCAAGAGGGCGTGCTTGCCCGCAGAACTGAGAACACGCTGATGGGCAGAGCTGCACCTGACCGCTGGAGTTCAGCTCTCGCCGGACGGCAGAAGGCGAAGAACGAAGCCGCTTGCGAGCGGCGCAGTGCAGCGAAGAGCTCTCCGAATTCGCCGCTAGCTCCACGGTCCTTCTCAGCTGCGAGTAGCAGCGCTCGCAGTACACAGAGCTTCGCAAGGCCCGAAGACCCGGAGGGAAGTATCGCACACGAAAATGTGCCAGGACAGAGACGTGTTCTACGTTGTCCCTTCTCGTCATGCAGTTTGTGCCTCTGCTGCTTCTGCTGTTAGGAATCGCTCCTTGAAAGACGAGCGAGAGCGTCCTTCCGGGTGCATTGCACTGAGTCGAGTGCTCGCTCGGGACTTTGCTCTCGGGGCCAAGGCAAGAGGGCGTGCTTGCCCGCAGAACTG
Organism: Sturnus vulgaris; assembly: GCF_052056855.1. Taxonomy (NCBI): domain Eukaryota; kingdom Metazoa; phylum Chordata; class Aves; order Passeriformes; family Sturnidae; genus Sturnus; species Sturnus vulgaris. Next base: position 308,855 of record NC_142250.1, read on the forward strand.
AGAACACGCTGTTGGGCAGAGCTGCACCTGACCGCTGGAGTTCAGCTCTCGCCGGACGGCAGAAGGCGAAGAACGAAGCCGCTTGCGAGCGGCGCAGTGCAGCGAAGAGCTCTCCGAATTCGCCGCTAGCTCCACGGTCCTTCTCAGCTGCGAGTAGCAGCGCTCGCAGTACACAGAGCTTCGCAAGGCCCGAAGACCCGGAGGGAAGTATCGCACACGAAAATGTGCCAGGACAGAGACGTGTTCTACGTTGTCCCTTCTCGTCATGCAGTTTGTGCCTCTGCTGCTTCTGCTGTTAGGAATCGCTCCTTGAAAGACGAGCGAGAGCGTCCTTCCGGGTGCATTGCACTGAGTCGAGTGCTCGCTCGGGACTTTGCTCTCGGGGCCAAGGCAAGAGGGCGTGCTTGCCCGCAGAACTGAGAACACGCTGTTGGGCAGAGCTGCACCTGACCGCTGGAGTTCAGCTCTCGCCGGACGGCAGAAGGCGAAGAACGAAGCCGCTTGCGAGCGGCGCAGTGCAGCGAAGAGCTCTCCGAATTCGCCGCTAGCTCCACGGTCCTTCTCAGCTGCGAGTAGCAGCGCTCGCAGTACACAGAGCTTCGCAAGGCCCGAAGACCCGGAGGGAAGTATCGCACACGAAAATGTGCCAGGACAGAGACGTGTTCTACGTTGTCCCTTCTCGTCATGCAGTTTGTGCCTCTGCTGCTTCTGCTGTTAGGAATCGCTCCTTGAAAGACGAGCGAGAGCGTCCTTCCGGGTGCATTGCACTGAGTCGAGTGCTCGCTCGGGACTTTGCTCTCGGGGCCAAGGCAAGAGGGCGTGCTTGCCCGCAGAACTGAGAACACGCTGTTGGGCAGAGCTGCACCTGACCGCTGGAGTTCAGCTCTCGCCGGACGGCAGAAGGCGAAGAACGTAGCCGCTTGCGAGCGGCGCAGTGCAGCGAAGAGCTCTCCGAATTCGCCGCTAGCTCCACGGTCCTTCTCAGCTGCGAGTAGCAGCGCTCGCAGTACACAGAGCTTCGCAAGGCCCGAAGACCCGGAGGGAAGTATCGCACACGAAAATGTGCCAGGACAGAGACGTGTTCTACGTTGTCCCTTCTCGTCATGCAGTTTGTGCCTCTGCTGCTTCTGCTGTTAGGAATCGCTCCTTGAAAGACGAGCGAGAGCGTCCTTCCGGGTGCATTGCACTGAGTCGAGTGCTCGCTCGGGACTTTGCTCTCGGGGCCAAGGCAAGAGGGCGTGCTTGCCCGCAGAACTGAGAACACGCTGTTGGGCAGAGCTGCACCTGACCGCTGGAGTTCAGCTCTCGCCGGACGGCAGAAGGCGAAGAACGAAGCCGCTTGCGAGCGGCGCAGTGCAGCGAAGAGCTCTCCGAATTCGCCGCTAGCTCCACGGTCCTTCTCAGCTGCGAGTAGCAGCGCTCGCAGTACACAGAGCTTCGCAAGGCCCGAAGACCCGGAGGGAAGTATCGCACACGAAAATGTGCCAGGACAGAGACGTGTTCTACGTTGTCCCTTCTCGTCATGCAGTTTGTGCCTCTGCTGCTTCTGCTGTTAGGAATCGCTCCTTGAAAGACGAGCGAGAGCGTCCTTCCGGGTGCATTGCACTGAGTCGAGTGCTCGCTCGGGACTTTGCTCTCGGGGCCAAGGCAAGAGGGCGTGCTTGCCCGCAGAACTGAGAACACGCTGTTGGGCAGAGCTGCACCTGACCGCTGGAGTTCAGCTCTCGCCGGACGGCAGAAGGCGAAGAACGTAGCCGCTTGCGAGCGGCGCAGTGCAGCGAAGAGCTCTCCGAATTCGCCGCTAGCTCCACGGTCCTTCTCAGCTGCGAGTAGCAGCGCTCGCAGTACACAGAGCTTCGCAAGGCCCGAAGACCCGGAGGGAAGTATCGCACACGAAAATGTGCCAGGACAGAGACGTGTTCTACGTTGTCCCTTCTCGTCATGCAGTTTGTGCCTCTGCTGCTTCTGCTGTTAGGAATCGCTCCTTGAAAGACGAGCGAGAGCGTCCTTCCGGGTGCATTGCACTGAGTCGAGTGCTCGCTCGGGACTTTGCTCTCGGGGCCAAGGCAAGAGGGCGTGCTTGCCCGCAGAACTGAGAACACGCTGTTGGGCAGAGCTGCACCTGACCGCTGGAGTTCAGCTCTCGCCGGAAGGCAGAAGGCGAAGAACGAAGCCGCTTGCGAGCGGCGCAGTGCAGCGAAGAGCTCTCCGAATTCGCCGCTAGCTCCACGGTCCTTCTCAGCTGCGAGTAGCAGCGCTCGCAGTACACAGAGCTTCGCAAGGCCCGAAGACCCGGAGGGAAGTATCGCACACGAAAATGTGCCAGGACAGAGACGTGTTCTACGTTGTCCCTTCTCGTCATGCAGTTTGTGCCTCTGCTGCTTCTGCTGTTAGGAATCGCTCCTTGAAAGACGAGCGAGAGCGTCCTTCCGGGTGCATTGCACTGAGTCGAGTGCTCGCTCGGGACTTTGCACTCGGGGCCAAGGCAAGAGGGCGTGCTTGCCCGCAGAACTGAGAACACGCTGTTGGGCAGAGCTGCAACTGACCGCTGGAGTTCAGCTCTCGCCGGACGGCAGAAGGCGAAGAACGAAGCCGCTTGCGAGCGGCGCAGTGCAGCGAAGAGCTCTCCGAATTCGCCGCTAGCTCCACGGTCCTTCTCAGCTGCGAGTAGCAGCGCTCGCAGTACACAGAGCTTCGCAAGGCCCGAAGACCCGGAGGGAAGTATCGCACACGAAAATGTGCCAGGACAGAGACGTGTTCTACGTTGTCCCTTCTCGTCATGCAGTTTGTGCCTCTGCTGCTTCTGCTGTTAGGAATCGCTCCTTGAAAGACGAGCGAGAGCGTCCTTCCGGGTGCATTGCACTGAGTCGAGTGCTCGCTCGGGACTTTGCACTCGGGGCCAAGGCAAGAGGGCGTGCTTGCCCGCAGAACTGAGAACACGCTGTTGGGCAGAGCTGCAACTGACCGCTGGAGTTCAGCTCTCGCCGGACGGCAGAAGGCGAAGAACGAAGCCGCTTGCGAGCGGCGCAGTGCAGCGAAGAGCTCTCCGAATTCGCCGCTAGCTCCACGGTCCTTCTCAGCTGCGAGTAGCAGCGCTCGCAGTACACAGAGCTTCGCAAGGCCCGAAGACCCGGAGGGAAGTATCGCACACGAAAATGTGCCAGGACAGAGACGTGTTCTACGTTGTCCCTTCTCGTCGTGCAGTTTGTGCCTCTGCTGCTTCTGCTGTTAGGAATCGCTCCTTGAAAGACGAGCGAGAGCGTCCTTCCGGGTGCATTGCACTGAGTCGAGTGCTCGCTCGGGACTTTGCTCTCGGGGCCAAGGCAAGAGGGCGTGCTTGCCCGCAGAACTGAGAACACGCTGTTGGGCAGAGCTGCACCTGACCGCTGGAGTTCAGCTCTCGCCGGACGGCAGAAGGCGAAGAACGAAGCCGCTTGCGAGCGGCGCAGTGCAGCGAAGAGCTCTCCGAATTCGCCGCTAGCTCCACGGTCCTTCTCAGCTGCGAGTAGCAGCGCTCGCAGTACACAGAGCTTCGCAAGGCCCGAAGACCCGGAGGGAAGTATCGCACACGAAAATGTGCCAGGACAGAGACGTGTTCTACGTTGTCCCTTGTCGTCGTGCAGTTTGTGCCTCTGCTGCTTCTGCTGTTAGGAATCGCTCCTTGAAAGACGAGCGAGAGCGTCCTTCCGGGTGCATTGCACTGAGTCGAGTGCTCGCTCGGGACTTTGCTCTCGGGGCCAAGGCAAGAGGGCGTGCTTGCCCGCAGAACTGAGAACACGCTGTTGGGCAGAGCTGCAACTGACCGCTGGAGTTCAGCTCTCGCCGGACGGCAGAAGGCGAAGAACGAAGCCGCTTGCGAGCGGCGCAGTGCAGCGAAGAGCTCTCCGAATTCGCCGCTAGCTCCACGGTCCTTCTCAGCTGCGAGTAGCAGCGCTCGCAGTACACAGAGCTTCGCAAGGCCCGAAGACCCGGAGGGAAGTATCGCACACGAAAATGTGCCAGGACAGAGACGTGTTCTACGTTGTCCCTTGTCGTCGTGCAGTTTGTGCCTCTGCTGCTTCTGCTGTTAGGAATCGCTCCTTGAAAGACGAGCGAGAGCGTCCTTCCGGGTGCATTGCACTGAGTCGAGTGCTCGCTCGGGACTTTGCTCTCGGGGCCAAGGCAAGAGGGCGTGCTTGCCCGCAGAACTGAGAACACGCTGTTGGGCAGAGCTGCACCTGACCGCTGGAGTTCAGCTCTCGCCGGACGGCAGAAGGCGAAGAACGAAGCCGCTTGCGAGCGGCGCAGTGCAGCGAAGAGCTCTCCGAATTCGCCGCTAGCTCCACGGTCCTTCTCAGCTGCGAGTAGCAGCGCTCGCAGTACACAGAGCTTCGCAAGGCCCGAAGACCCGGAGGGAAGTATCGCACACGAAAATGTGCCAGGACAGAGACGTGTTCTACGTTGTCCCTTGTCGTCATGCAGTTTGTGCCTCTGCTGCTTCTGCTGTTAGGAATCGCTCCTTGAAAGACGAGCGAGAGCGTCCTTCCGGGTGCATTGCACTGAGTCGAGTGCTCGCTCGGGACTTTGCTCTCGGGGCCAAGGCAAGAGGGCGTGCTTGCCCGCAGAACTGAGAACACGCTGTTGGGCAGAGCTGCAACTGACCGCTGGAGTTCAGCTCTCGCCGGACGGCAGAAGGCGAAGAACGAAGCCGCTTGCGAGCGGCGCAGTGCAGCGAAGAGCTCTCCGAATTCGCCGCTAGCTCCACGGTCCTTCTCAGCTGCGAGTAGCAGCGCTCGCAGTACACAGAGCTTCGCAAGGCCCGAAGACCCGGAGGGAAGTATCGCACACGAAAATGTGCCAGGACAGAGACGTGTTCTACGTTGTCCCTTGTCGTCATGCAGTTTGTGCCTCTGCTGCTTCTGCTGTTAGGAATCGCTCCTTGAAAGACGAGCGAGAGCGTCCTTCCGGGTGCATTGCACTGAGTCGAGTGCTCGCTCGGGACTTTGCTCTCGGGGCCAAGGCAAGAGGGCGTGCTTGCCCGCAGAACTGAGAACACGCTGTTGGGCAGAGCTGCACCTGACCGCTGGAGTTCAGCTCTCGCCGGACGGCAGAAGGCGAAGAACGAAGCCGCTTGCGAGCGGCGCAGTGCAGCGAAGAGCTCTCCGAATTCGCCGCTAGCTCCACGGTCCTTCTCAGCTGCGAGTAGCAGCGCTCGCAGTACACAGAGCTTCGCAAGGCCCGAAGACCCGGAGGGAAGTATCGCACACGAAAATGTGCCAGGACAGAGACGTGTTCTACGTTGTCCCTTGTCGTCATGCAGTTTGTGCCTCTGCTGCTTCTGCTGTTAGGAATCGCTCCTTGAAAGACGAGCGAGAGCGTCCTTCCGGGTGCATTGCACTGAGTCGAGTGCTCGCTCGGGACTTTGCTCTCGGGGCCAAGGCAAGAGGGCGTGCTTGCCCGCAGAACTGAGAACACGCTGTTGGGCAGAGCTGCAACTGACCGCTGGAGTTCAGCTCTCGCCGGACGGCAGAAGGCGAAGAACGAAGCCGCTTGCGAGCGGCGCAGTGCAGCGAAGAGCTCTCCGAATTCGCCGCTAGCTCCACGGTCCTTCTCAGCTGCGAGTAGCAGCGCTCGCAGTACACAGAGCTTCGCAAGGCCCGAAGACCCGGAGGGAAGTATCGCACACGAAAATGTGCCAGGACAGAGACGTGTTCTACGTTGTCCCTTGTCGTCATGCAGTTTGTGCCTCTGCTGCTTCTGCTGTTAGGAATCGCTCCTTGAAAGACGAGCGAGAGCGTCCTTCCGGGTGCATTGCACTGAGTCGAGTGCTCGCTCGGGACTTTGCTCTCGGGGCCAAGGCAAGAGGGCGTGCTTGCCCGCAGAACTGAGAACACGCTGTTGGGCAGAGCTGCACCTGACCGCTGGAGTTCAGCTCTCGCCGGACGGCAGAAGGCGAAGAACGAAGCCGCTTGCGAGCGGCGCAGTGCAGCGAAGAGCTCTCCGAATTCGCCGCTAGCTCCACGGTCCTTCTCAGCTGCGAGTAGCAGCGCTCGCAGTACACAGAGCTTCGCAAGGCCCGAAGACCCGGAGGGAAGTATCGCACACGAAAATGTGCCAGGACAGAGACGTGTTCTACGTTGTCCCTTCTCGTCATGCAGTTTGTGCCTCTGCTGCTTCTGCTGTTAGGAATCGCTCCTTGAAAGACGAGCGAGAGCGTCCTTCCGGGTGCATTGCACTGAGTCGAGTGCTCGCTCGGGACTTTGCACTCGGGGCCAAGGCAAGAGGGCGTGCTTGCCCGCAGAACTGAGAACACGCTGTTGGGCAGAGCTGCAACTGACCGCTGGAGTTCAGCTCTCGCCGGACGGCAGAAGGCGAAGAACGAAGCCGCTTGCGAGCGGCGCAGTGCAGCGAAGAGCTCTCCGAATTCGCCGCTAGCTCCACGGTCCTTCTCAGCTGCGAGTAGCAGCGCTCGCAGTACACAGAGCTTCGCAAGGCCCGAAGACCCGGAGGGAAGTATCGCACACGAAAATGTGCCAGGACAGAGACGTGTTCTACGTTGTCCCTTCTCGTCATGCAGTTTGTGCCTCTGCTGCTTCTGCTGTTAGGAATCGCTCCTTGAAAGACGAGCGAGAGCGTCCTTCCGGGTGCATTGCACTGAGTCGAGTGCTCGCTCGGGACTTTGCACTCGGGGCCAAGGCAAGAGGGCGTGCTTGCCCGCAGAACTGAGAACACGCTGTTGGGCAGAGCTGCACCTGACCGCTGGAGTTCAGCTCTCGCCGGACGGCAGAAGGCGAAGAACGAAGCCGCTTGCGAGCGGCGCAGTGCAGCGAAGAGCTCTCCGAATTCGCCGCTAGCTCCACGGTCCTTCTCAGCTGCGAGTAGCAGCGCTCGCAGTACACAGAGCTTCGCAAGGCCCGAAGACCCGGAGGGAAGTATCGCACACGAAAATGTGCCAGGACAGAGACGTGTTCTACGTTGTCCCTTCTCGTCATGCAGTTTGTGCCTCTGCTGCTTCTGCTGTTAGGAATCGCTCCTTGAAAGACGAGCGAGAGCGTCCTTCCGGGTGCATTGCACTGAGTCGAGTGCTCGCTCGGGACTTTGCACTCGGGGCCAAGGCAAGAGGGCGTGCTTGCCCGCAGAACTGAGAACACGCTGATGGGCAGAGCTGCAACTGACCGCTGGAGTTCAGCTCTCGCCGGACGGCAGAAGGCGAAGAACGAAGCCGCTTGCGAGCGGCGCAGTGCAGCGAAGAGCTCTCCGAATTCGCCGCTAGCTCCACGGTCCTTCTCAGCTGCGAGTAGCAGCGCTCGCAGTACACAGAGCTTCGCAAGGCCCGAAGACCCGGAGGGAAGTATCGCACACGAAAATGTGCCAGGACAGAGACGTGTTCTACGTTGTCCCTTCTCGTCATGCAGTTTGTGCCTCTGCTGCTTCTGCTGTTAGGAATCGCTCCTTGAAAGACGAGCGAGAGCGTCCTTCCGGGTGCATTGCACTGAGTCGAGTGCTCGCTCGGGACTTTGCTCTCGGGGCCAAGGCAAGAGGGCGTGCTTGCCCGCAGAACTGAGAACACGCTGTTGGGCAGAGCTGCACCTGACCGCTGGAGTTCAGCTCTCGCCGGACGGCAGAAGGCGAAGAACGAAGCCGCTTGCGAGCGGCGCAGTGCAGCGAAGAGCTCTCCGAATTCGCCGCTAGCTCCACGGTCCTTCTCAGCTGCGAGTAGCAGCGCTCCCAGTACACAGAGCTTCGCAAGGCCCGAAGACCCGGAGGGAAGTATCGCACACGAAAATGTGCCAGGACAGAGACGTGTTCTACGTTGTCCCTTCTCGTCATGCAGTTTGTGCCTCTGCTGCTTCTGCTGTTAGGAATCGCTCCTTGAAAGACGAGCGAGAGCGTCCTTCCGGGTGCATTGCACTGAGTCGAGTGCTCGCTCGGGACTTTGCACTCGGGGCCAAGGCAAGAGGGCGTGCTTGCCCGCAGAACTGAGAACACGCTGATGGGCAGAGCTGCACCTGACCGCTGGAGTTCAGCTCTCGCCGGACGGCAGAAGGCGAAGAACGAAGCCGCTTGCGAGCGGCGCAGTGCATCGAAGAGCTCTCCGAATTCGCCGCTAGCTCACGGTCCTTCTCAGCTGCGAGTAGCAGCGCTCGCAGTACACAGAGCTTCGCAAGGCCCGAAGACCCGGAGGGAAGTATCGCACACGAAAATGTGCCAGGACAGAGACGTGTTCTACGTTGTCCCTTCTCGTCATGCAGTTTGTGCCTCTGCTGCTTCTGCTGTTAGGAATCGCTCCTTGAAAGACGAGCGAGAGCGTCCTTCCGGGTGCATTGCACTGAGTCGAGTGCTCGCTCGGGACTTTGCTCTCGGGGCCAAGGCAAGAGGGCGTGCTTGCCCGCAGAACTGAGAACACGCTGTTGGGCAGAGCTGCACCTGACCGCTGGAGTTCAGCTCTCGCCGGACGGCAGAAGGCGAAGAACGAAGCCGCTTGCGAGCGTCGCAGTGCAGCGAAGAGCTCTCCGAATTCGCCGCTAGCTCCACGGTCCTTCTCAGCTGCGAGTAGCAGCGCTCGCAGTACACAGAGCTTCGCAAGGCCCGAAGACCCGGAGGGAAGTATCGCACACGAAAATGTGCCAGGACAGAGACGTGTTCTACGTTGTCCCTTCTCGTCATGCAGTTTGTGCCTCTGCTGCTTCTGCTGTTAGGAATCGCTCCTTGAAAGACGAGCGAGAGCGTCCTTCCGGGTGCATTGCACTGAGTCGAGTGCTCGCTCGGGACTTTGCTCTCGGGGCCAAGGCAAGAGGGCGTGCTTGCCCGCAGAACTGAGAACACGCTGTTGGGCAGAGCTGCACCTGACCGCTGGAGTTCAGCTCTCGCCGGACGGCAGAAGGCGAAGAACGAAGCCGCTTGCGAGCGGCGCAGTGCAGCGAAGAGCTCTCCGAATTCGCCGCTAGCTCCACGGTCCTTCTCAGCTGCGAGTAGCAGCGCTCGCAGTACACAGAGCTTCGCAAGGCCCGAAGACCCGGAGGGAAGTATCGCACACGAAAATGTGCCAGGACAGAGACGTGTTCTACGTTGTCCCTTCTCGTCATGCAGTTTGTGCCTCTGCTGCTTCTGCTGTTAGGAATCGCTCCTTGAAAGACGAGCGAGAGCGTCCTTCCGGGTGCATTGCACTGAGTCGAGTGCTCGCTCGGGACTTTGCTCTCGGGGCCAAGGCAAGAGGGCGTGCTTGCCCGCAGAACTGAGAACACGCTGTTGGGCAGAGCTGCACCTGACCGCTGGAGTTCAGCTCTCGCCGGACGGCAGAAGGCGAAGAACGAAGCCGCTTGCGAGCGGCGCAGTGCAGCGAAGAGCTCTCCGAATTCGCCGCTAGCTCCACGGTCCTTCTCAGCTGCGAGTAGCAGCGCTCGCAGTACACAGAGCTTCGCAAGGCCCGAAGACCCGGAGGGAAGTATCGCACACGAAAATGTGCCAGGACAGAGACGTGTTCTACGTTGTCCCTTCTCGTCATGCAGTTTGTGCCTCTGCTGCTTCTGCTGTTAGGAATCGCTCCTTGAAAGACGAGCGAGAGCGTCCTTCCGGGTGCATTGCACTGAGTCGAGTGCTCGCTCGGGACTTTGCTCTCGGGGCCAAGGCAAGAGGGCGTGCTTGCCCGCAGAACTGAGAACACGCTGTTGGGCAGAGCTGCACCTGACCGCTGGAGTTCAGCTCTCGCCGGACGGCAGAAGGCGAAGAACGAAGCCGCTTGCGAGCGGCGCAGTGCAGCGAAGAGCTCTCCGAATTCGCCGCTAGCTCCACGGTCCTTCTCAGCTGCGAGTAGCAGCGCTCGCAGTACACAGAGCTTCGCAAGGCCCGAAGACCCGGAGGGAAGTATCGCACACGAAAATGTGCCAGGACAGAGACGTGTTCTACGTTGTCCCTTCTCGTCATGCAGTTTGTGCCTCTGCTGCTTCTGCTGTTAGGAATCGCTCCTTGAAAGACGAGCGAGAGCGTCCTTCCGGGTGCATTGCACTGAGTCGAGTGCTCGCTCGGGACTTTGCTCTCGGGGCCAAGGCAAGAGGGCGTGCTTGCCCGCAGAACTGAGAACACGCTGTTGGGCAGAGCTGCACCTGACCGCTGGAGTTCAGCTCTCGCCGGACGGCAGAAGGCGAAGAACGAAGCCGCTTGCGAGCGGCGCAGTGCAGCGAAGAGCTCTCCGAATTCGCCGCTAGCTCCACGGTCCTTCTCAGCTGCGAGTAGCAGCGCTCGCAGTACACAGAGCTTCGCAAGGCCCGAAGACCCGGAGGGAAGTATCGCACACGAAAATGTGCCAGGACAGAGACGTGTTCTACGTTGTCCCTTCTCGTCATGCAGTTTGTGCCTCTGCTGCTTCTGCTGTTAGGAATCGCTCCTTGAAAGACGAGCGAGAGCGTCCTTCCGGGTGCATTGCACTGAGTCGAGTGCTCGCTCGGGACTTTGCACTCGGGGCCAAGGCAAGAGGGCGTGCTTGCCCGCAGAACTGAGAACACGCTGTTGGGCAGAGCTGCAACTGACCGCTGGAGTTCAGCTCTCGCCGGACGGCAGAAGGCGAAGAACGAAGCCGCTTGCGAGCGGCGCAGTGCAGCGAAGAGCTCTCCGAATTCGCCGCTAGCTCCACGGTCCTTCTCAGCTGCGAGTAGCAGCGCTCGCAGTACACAGAGCTTCGCAAGGCCCGAAGACCCGGAGGGAAGTATCGCACACGAAAATGTGCCAGGACAGAGACGTGTTCTACGTTGTCCCTTCTCGTCATGCAGTTTGTGCCTCTGCTGCTTCTGCTGTTAGGAATCGCTCCTTGAAAGACGAGCGAGAGCGTCCTTCCGGGTGCATTGCACTGAGTCGAGTGCTCGCTCGGGACTTTGCACTCGGGGCCAAGGCAAGAGGGCGTGCTTGCCCGCAGAACTGAGAACACGCTGTTGGGCAGAGCTGCAACTGACCGCTGGAGTTCAGCTCTCGCCGGACGGCAGAAGGCGAAGAACGAAGCCGCTTGCGAGCGGCGCAGTGCAGCGAAGAGCTCTCCGAATTCGCCGCTAGCTCCACGGTCCTTCTCAGCTGCGAGTAGCAGCGCTCGCAGTACACAGAGCTTCGCAAGGCCCGAAGACCCGGAGGGAAGTATCGCACACGAAAATGTGCCAGGACAGAGACGTGTTCTACGTTGTCCCTTCTCGTCATGCAGTTTGTGCCTCTGCTGCTTCTGCTGTTAGGAATCGCTCCTTGAAAGACGAGCGAGAGCGTCCTTCCGGGTGCATTGCACTGAGTCGAGTGCTCGCTCGGGACTTTGCACTCGGGGCCAAGGCAAGAGGGCGTGCTTGCCCGCAGAACTGAGAACACGCTGTTGGGCAGAGCTGCAACTGACCGCTGGAGTTCAGCTCTCGCCGGACGGCAGAAGGCGAAGAACGAAGCCGCTTGCGAGCGGCGCAGTGCAGCGAAGAGCTCTCCGAATTCGCCGCTAGCTCCACGGTCCTTCTCAGCTGCGAGTAGCAGCGCTCGCAGTACACAGAGCTTCGCAAGGCCCGAAGACCCGGAGGGAAGTATCGCACACGAAAATGTGCCAGGACAGAGACGTGTTCTACGTTGTCCCTTGTCGTCGTGCAGTTTGTGCCTCTGCTGCTTCTGCTGTTAGGAATCGCTCCTTGAAAGACGAGCGAGAGCGTCCTTCCGGGTGCATTGCACTGAGTCGAGTGCTCGCTCGGGACTTTGCTCTCGGGGCCAAGGCAAGAGGGCGTGCTTGCCCGCAGAACTGAGAACACGCTGTTGGGCAGAGCTGCACCTGACCGCTGGAGTTCAGCTCTCGCCGGACGGCAGAAGGCGAAGAACGAAGCCGCTTGCGAGCGGCGCAGTGCAGCGAAGAGCTCTCCGAATTCGCCGCTAGCTCCACGGTCCTTCTCAGCTGCGAGTAGCAGCGCTCGCAGTACACAGAGCTTCGCAAGGCCCGAAGACCCGGAGGGAAGTATCGCACACGAAAATGTGCCAGGACAGAGACGTGTTCTACGTTGTCCCTTGTCGTCGTGCAGTTTGTGCCTCTGCTGCTTCTGCTGTTAGGAATCGCTCCTTGAAAGACGAGCGAGAGCGTCCTTCCGGGTGCATTGCACTGAGTCGAGTGCTCGCTCGGGACTTTGCTCTCGGGGCCAAGGCAAGAGGGCGTGCTTGCCCGCAGAACTGAGAACACGCTGTTGGGCAGAGCTGCACCTGACCGCTGGAGTTCAGCTCTCGCCGGACGGCAGAAGGCGAAGAACGAAGCCGCTTGCGAGCGGCGCAGTGCAGCGAAGAGCTCTCCGAATTCGCCGCTAGCTCCACGGTCCTTCTCAGCTGCGAGTAGCAGCGCTCGCAGTACACAGAGCTTCGCAAGGCCCGAAGACCCGGAGGGAAGTATCGCACACGAAAATGTGCCAGGACAGAGACGTGTTCTACGTTGTCCCTTGTCGTCGTGCAGTTTGTGCCTCTGCTGCTTCTGCTGTTAGGAATCGCTCCTTGAAAGACGAGCGAGAGCGTCCTTCCGGGTGCATTGCACTGAGTCGAGTGCTCGCTCGGGACTTTGCTCTCGGGGCCAAGGCAAGAGGGCGTGCTTGCCCGCAGAACTGAGAACACGCTGTTGGGCAGAGCTGCACCTGACCGCTGGAGTTCAGCTCTCGCCGGACGGCAGAAGGCGAAGAACGAAGCCGCTTGCGAGCGGCGCAGTGCAGCGAAGAGCTCTCCGAATTCGCCGCTAGCTCCACGGTCCTTCTCAGCTGCGAGTAGCAGCGCTCGCAGTACACAGAGCTTCGCAAGGCCCGAAGACCCGGAGGGAAGTATCGCACACGAAAATGTGCCAGGACAGAGACGTGTTCTACGTTGTCCCTTGTCGTCGTGCAGTTTGTGCCTCTGCTGCTTCTGCTGTTAGGAATCGCTCCTTGAAAGACGAGCGAGAGCGTCCTTCCGGGTGCATTGCACTGAGTCGAGTGCTCGCTCGGGACTTTGCTCTCGGGGCCAAGGCAAGAGGGCGTGCTTGCCCGCAGAACTGAGAACACGCTGTTGGGCAGAGCTGCACCTGACCGCTGGAGTTCAGCTCTCGCCGGACGGCAGAAGGCGAAGAACGAAGCCGCTTGCGAGCGGCGCAGTGCAGCGAAGAGCTCTCCGAATTCGCCGCTAGCTCCACGGTCCTTCTCAGCTGCGAGTAGCAGCGCTCGCAGTACACAGAGCTTCGCAAGGCCCGAAGACCCGGAGGGAAGTATCGCACACGAAAATGTGCCAGGACAGAGACGTGTTCTACGTTGTCCCTTGTCGTCATGCAGTTTGTGCCTCTGCTGCTTCTGCTGTTAGGAATCGCTCCTTGAAAGACGAGCGAGAGCGTCCTTCCGGGTGCATTGCACTGAGTCGAGTGCTCGCTCGGGACTTTGCTCTCGGGGCCAAGGCAAGAGGGCGTGCTTGCCCGCAGAACTGAGAACACGCTGTTGGGCAGAGCTGCAACTGACCGCTGGAGTTCAGCTCTCGCCGGACGGCAGAAGGCGAAGAACGAAGCCGCTTGCGAGCGGCGCAGTGCAGCGAAGAGCTCTCCGAATTCGCCGCTAGCTCCACGGTCCTTCTCAGCTGCGAGTAGCAGCGCTCGCAGTACACAGAGCTTCGCAAGGCCCGAAGACCCGGAGGGAAGTATCGCACACGAAAATGTGCCAGGACAGAGACGTGTTCTACGTTGTCCCTTGTCGTCATGCAGTTTGTGCCTCTGCTGCTTCTGCTGTTAGGAATCGCTCCTTGAAAGACGAGCGAGAGCGTCCTTCCGGGTGCATTGCACTGAGTCGAGTGCTCGCTCGGGACTTTGCTCTCGGGGCCAAGGCAAGAGGGCGTGCTTGCCCGCAGAACTGAGAACACGCTGTTGGGCAGAGCTGCACCTGACCGCTGGAGTTCAGCTCTCGCCGGACGGCAGAAGGCGAAGAACGAAGCCGCTTGCGAGCGGCGCAGTGCAGCGAAGAGCTCTCCGAATTCGCCGCTAGCTCCACGGTCCTTCTCAGCTGCGAGTAGCAGCGCTCGCAGTACACAGAGCTTCGCAAGGCCCGAAGACCCGGAGGGAAGTATCGCACACGAAAATGTGCCAGGACAGAGACGTGTTCTACGTTGTCCCTTGTCGTCATGCAGTTTGTGCCTCTGCTGCTTCTGCTGTTAGGAATCGCTCCTTGAAAGACGAGCGAGAGCGTCCTTCCGGGTGCATTGCACTGAGTCGAGTGCTCGCTCGGGACTTTGCTCTCGGGGCCAAGGCAAGAGGGCGTGCTTGCCCGCAGAACTGAGAACACGCTGTTGGGCAGAGCTGCAACTGACCGCTGGAGTTCAGCTCTCGCCGGACGGCAGAAGGCGAAGAACGAAGCCGCTTGCGAGCGGCGCAGTGCAGCGAAGAGCTCTCCGAATTCGCCGCTAGCTCCACGGTCCTTCTCAGCTGCGAGTAGCAGCGCTCGCAGTACACAGAGCTTCGCAAGGCCCGAAGACCCGGAGGGAAGTATCGCACACGAAAATGTGCCAGGACAGAGACGTGTTCTACGTTGTCCCTTGTCGTCATGCAGTTTGTGCCTCTGCTGCTTCTGCTGTTAGGAATCGCTCCTTGAAAGACGAGCGAGAGCGTCCTTCCGGGTGCATTGCACTGAGTCGAGTGCTCGCTCGGGACTTTGCACTCGGGGCCAAGGCAAGAGGGCGTGCTTGCCCGCAGAACTGAGAACACGCTGTTGGGCAGAGCTGCACCTGACCGCTGGAGTTCAGCTCTCGCCGGACGGCAGAAGGCGAAGAACGAAGCCGCTTGCGAGCGGCGCAGTGCAGCGAAGAGCTCTCCGAATTCGCCGCTAGCTCCACGGTCCTTCTCAGCTGCGAGTAGCAGCGCTCGCAGTACACAGAGCTTCGCAAGGCCCGAAGACCCGGAGGGAAGTATCGCACACGAAAATGTGCCAGGACAGAGACGTGTTCTACGTTGTCCCTTCTCGTCATGCAGTTTGTGCCTCTGCTGCTTCTGCTGTTAGGAATCGCTCCTTGAAAGACGAGCGAGAGCGTCCTTCCGGGTGCATTGCACTGAGTCGAGTGCTCGCTCGGGACTTTGCACTCGGGGCCAAGGCAAGAGGGCGTGCTTGCCCGCAGAACTGAGAACACGCTGTTGGGCAGAGCTGCAACTGACCGCTGGAGTTCAGCTCTCGCCGGACGGCAGAAGGCGAAGAACGAAGCCGCTTGCGAGCGGCGCAGTGCAGCGAAGAGCTCTCCGAATTCGCCGCTAGCTCCACGGTCCTTCTCAGCTGCGAGTAGCAGCGCTCGCAGTACACAGAGCTTCGCAAGGCCCGAAGA
The DNA here is from genome assembly GCF_052056855.1 of Sturnus vulgaris. NCBI lineage: Eukaryota > Metazoa > Chordata > Aves > Passeriformes > Sturnidae > Sturnus > Sturnus vulgaris. The sequence goes on from NC_142250.1 coordinate 324,134, forward strand.
CCCGGAGGGAAGTATCGCACACGAAAATGTGCCAGGACAGAGACGTGTTCTACGTTGTCCCTTCTCGTCATGCAGTTTGTGCCTCTGCTGCTTCTGCTGTTAGGAATCGCTCCTTGAAAGGCGAGCGAGAGCGTCCTTCCGGGTGCATTGCACTGAGTCGAGTGCTCGCTCGGGACTTTGCTCTCGGGGCCAAGGCAAGAGGGCGTGCTTGCCCGCAGAACTGAGAACACGCTGTTGGGCAGAGCTGCAACTGACCGCTGGAGTTCAGCTCTCGCCGGACGGCAGAAGGCGAAGAACGAAGCCGCTTGCGAGCGGCGCAGTGCAGCGAAGAGCTCTCCGAATTCGCCGCTAGCTCCACGGTCCTTCTCAGCTGCGAGTAGCAGCGCTCGCAGTACACAGAGCTTCGCAAGGCCCGAAGACCCGGAGGGAAGTATCGCACACGAAAATGTGCCAGGACAGAGACGTGTTCTACGTTGTCCCTTCTCGTCATGCAGTTTGTGCCTCTGCTGCTTCTGCTGTTAGGAATCGCTCCTTGAAAGGCGAGCGAGAGCGTCCTTCCGGGTGCATTGCACTGAGTCGAGTGCTCGCTCGGGACTTTGCACTCGGGGCCAAGGCAAGAGGGCGTGCTTGCCCGCAGAACTGAGAACACGCTGTTGGGCAGAGCTGCAACTGACCGCTGGAGTTCAGCTCTCGCCGGACGGCAGAAGGCGAAGAACGAAGCCGCTTGCGAGCGGCGCAGTGCAGCGAAGAGCTCTCCGAATTCGCCGCTAGCTCCACGGTCCTTCTCAGCTGCGAGTAGCAGCGCTCGCAGTACACAGAGCTTCGCAAGGCCCGAAGACCCGGAGGGAAGTATCGCACACGAAAATGTGCCAGGACAGAGACGTGTTCTACGTTGTCCCTTCTCGTCATGCAGTTTGTGCCTCTGCTGCTTCTGCTGTTAGGAATCGCTCCTTGAAAGGCGAGCGAGAGCGTCCTTCCGGGTGCATTGCACTGAGTCGAGTGCTCGCTCGGGACTTTGCTCTCGGGGCCAAGGCAAGAGGGCGTGCTTGCCCGCAGAACTGAGAACACGCTGTTGGGCAGAGCTGCAACTGACCGCTGGAGTTCAGCTCTCGCCGGACGGCAGAAGGCGAAGAACGAAGCCGCTTGCGAGCGGCGCAGTGCAGCGAAGAGCTCTCCGAATTCGCCGCTAGCTCCACGGTCCTTCTCAGCTGCGAGTAGCAGCGCTCGCAGTACACAGAGCTTCGCAAGGCCCGAAGACCCGGAGGGAAGTATCGCACACGAAAATGTGCCAGGACAGAGACGTGTTCTACGTTGTCCCTTCTCGTCATGCAGTTTGTGCCTCTGCTGCTTCTGCTGTTAGGAATCGCTCCTTGAAAGGCGAGCGAGAGCGTCCTTCCGGGTGCATTGCACTGAGTCGAGTGCTCGCTCGGGACTTTGCTCTCGGGGCCAAGGCAAGAGGGCGTGCTTGCCCGCAGAACTGAGAACACGCTGTTGGGCAGAGCTGCAACTGACCGCTGGAGTTCAGCTCTCGCCGGACGGCAGAAGGCGAAGAACGAAGCCGCTTGCGAGCGGCGCAGTGCAGCGAAGAGCTCTCCGAATTCGCCGCTAGCTCCACGGTCCTTCTCAGCTGCGAGTAGCAGCGCTCGCAGTACACAGAGCTTCGCAAGGCCCGAAGACCCGGAGGGAAGTATCGCACACGAAAATGTGCCAGGACAGAGACGTGTTCTACGTTGTCCCTTCTCGTCATGCAGTTTGTGCCTCTGCTGCTTCTGCTGTTAGGAATCGCTCCTTGAAAGGCGAGCGAGAGCGTCCTTCCGGGTGCATTGCACTGAGTCGAGTGCTCGCTCGGGACTTTGCACTCGGGGCCAAGGCAAGAGGGCGTGCTTGCCCGCAGAACTGAGAACACGCTGTTGGGCAGAGCTGCAACTGACCGCTGGAGTTCAGCTCTCGCCGGACGGCAGAAGGCGAAGAACGAAGCCGCTTGCGAGCGGCGCAGTGCAGCGAAGAGCTCTCCGAATTCGCCGCTAGCTCCACGGTCCTTCTCAGCTGCGAGTAGCAGCGCTCGCAGTACACAGAGCTTCGCAAGGCCCGAAGACCCGGAGGGAAGTATCGCACACGAAAATGTGCCAGGACAGAGACGTGTTCTACGTTGTCCCTTCTCGTCATGCAGTTTGTGCCTCTGCTGCTTCTGCTGTTAGGAATCGCTCCTTGAAAGGCGAGCGAGAGCGTCCTTCCGGGTGCATTGCACTGAGTCGAGTGCTCGCTCGGGACTTTGCACTCGGGGCCAAGGCAAGAGGGCGTGCTTGCCCGCAGAACTGAGAACACGCTGTTGGGCAGAGCTGCAACTGACCGCTGGAGTTCAGCTCTCGCCGGACGGCAGAAGGCGAAGAACGAAGCCGCTTGCGAGCGGCGCAGTGCAGCGAAGAGCTCTCCGAATTCGCCGCTAGCTCCACGGTCCTTCTCAGCTGCGAGTAGCAGCGCTCGCAGTACACAGAGCTTCGCAAGGCCCGAAGACCCGGAGGGAAGTATCGCACACGAAAATGTGCCAGGACAGAGACGTGTTCTACGTTGTCCCTTGTCGTCATGCAGTTTGTGCCTCTGCTGCTTCTGCTGTTAGGAATCGCTCCTTGAAAGGCGAGCGAGAGCGTCCTTCCGGGTGCATTGCACTGAGTCGAGTGCTCGCTCGGGACTTTGCACTCGGGGCCAAGGCAAGAGGGCGTGCTTGCCCGCAGAACTGAGAACACGCTGTTGGGCAGAGCTGCAACTGACCGCTGGAGTTCAGCTCTCGCCGGACGGCAGAAGGCGAAGAACGAAGCC